>NW_025791706.1:0-135876 GCF_921293095.1 Ischnura elegans
CCTGGTCAATTTCAAAAATCACTGCAGTGTCTTTAGAAGAGAATGACATTAGTGTCTCATTTATGCATCCACATGATCCATCGAAATGTTCCACATGGCCCAAAGTAGAAGAAAGACTTATGTGAAGTGCCATTGAAAAATACTCTGTGCAAATTGCAGCTCATTCACCGTTTCCAGCCAGTAGCAGTGGGTGTTTGCACACATTTGATGCCATGGAAGTAAACAAGATTGAACTTGCTTTCAGTCAATAGATGTAACCAATCATTCAGATAGGAACTTATCACCGTTATGCATGCTAGGTAGAATGAAACGGCATTTTCCCCCCTTGAAGGTATGCAATCTTGGTGTAAAAGAGTCGAAAACAGGCCTAACTTTGACATGCCTTAAAACAAAAAATATAAAAATACTACCTTTTTTTATTTTTTTAATTGAAAGCAGAACATTTAAACTACCCGCTGAGAAATTTTAAAGAAAATAAAAGGTGGCCTTTTTTAGTAATAAATTGTAAAATAATGACTAATTTTTATTGTTTAAAGACGTCCTATTTGTTTATTATTGCTTCAAATGACTTGAAAGTTATGCCATAATGTGCATAAATGAATTATCTTCCAAATAAAACAATAACTATTGCTTTACGGGCCATGGTTCCTTAGTAATCAACATTTATGTGATTTTTCATTTTTTACTCTGAGGCCTTGCACTGCAATGTTCAAGGGGCGGTAACTTTATGACGGTTCAGTTCTGAGCAGAGACAAAGTCATCGTTATTCATCATAAGGATACTGCTTTCACATATATAAATTTCAGAGAAATCGGTGATGGTCACCTGACATGATTTTGCACTATCTGCCTGATTTGAGATGAAATGGCCCTTCAGTCATTGAGCCGGATACACCACAAATAGTGACGAGGATAAACGGTGTGGAAACTAGCGTTATGTAACAGATCGATAACGGCTAGGATAAAGGAAGTAATTCTGTGCGATCCAGTAATTCTGAAATGGCTGGAGTAATAGGCTCGGTTAGCGAGTTTGATAGTACGATATACACGTGGTCATCGTATGTCGAACGATTTGAATTGTTCATGGAATGTAACGAGATAAATGCGAGTAAGAAAGTGAGTACTCTCTTAACCTTTGTGGGAGTTAAAACATTTAATTTGATTCGTGATTTGTGCACGCCGAACAAACCATCGTCAAAGACGTATAGCGAGTTAGTAAAGCTGGTAGAGGACCATACCCGGCACCATCATTTATAGCTGAGCGCTACAAATTCAGCAAGAGAAATGAAAATGAGGGGGAGACGGTAGCTGATTACATCTCAAACCTCAAAAAGCTGTCAATATATTGCCAGTTCGGGCCTTCCTTAAATGACTATTTAAGGGATCGCCTAGTAAATGACATCAGGAATGAGTCGACGAAACAGCAACTACTTGCAGAGGCCAGCTTGAATTTCGAGCAGGCAGTCAAGATTGCCAGCTCTGTGGAGGCAGCAGAGAAGAACGCAGCAGCCTTAGCTGTCCAAGGAGTCGACAACGGCGGCCGAGTACAGCACATCGCGTCATGGAGAGCAACGCAAAGGATCAACAACCCTACATCGACCAGGTCAAACTCAGTGTCCAGGGATGGTGGTGTGAAGTGTTTCTGTTGTAGGCGAATTGGGCATGTAAAGAATCAGTGTAAATTGTATGGTGTTACTTGCCATAAGTGTGGGAAGAAAAACCACATTGCCAAGGTTTGTCGATCGACGAGTGCGATGACAAGTGCGACAACTGTGGGTAATAATAGTTACGACTCATCCAGACCACCAAAATGTAAGTCTTTTAATAAATCTATGTTAAAACCAAAACACAATTTCGTGGGTTTGGAAAAATGTTCCGATACGCCGAGTGCTTTTTGTGTGGGAAAACAAGCTGACGATTTTCACATCGAAGATATTCAGCATATGTTTGTCATGTATGAGGAACATACCGAGAAAGTCAAAGTTGACCCAATAAGGGTAGATATTGTCGTCCAGAGTGAAATGACAACGTTCGAAGTAGACACAGGAGCAAGTGTGACTGTATTTTACAAGAATAATCTAAGTTCTTGTATGCTTTACCCTTGCGAGTTCAAGCTATGTTCCTATGCCAATCAACCGATTGTTCCAATTGGTAAAATTAAAGTCAAGGTCAGCTATCAGAATGTTAATAAACTTCTTGATATGTATGTAATCTAAGGGGGATCACATCCGTTAATAGGACATGATTGGCTTAAAATATTGGGCATATATACTATTTCCTTCAAAAATAACTCCGATCTGTACGGAATTAGCGATTCAAGTAAAATATTTGATAACTTTGATTTAATGGTTAACAATTTAGTAAAAAAGTTCCCTGGAGTTTCTACCTACAAATTAGGCCAGTATAAAGGCGAACCAGTAGAATTAAAGAGAGTGCTAAGCCGAAATATTTCAAGCCAATACCCATTCCCTTTTCCTTAAAGTCAAAGGTTGAGAGCGAATTGCAACGTCTAGTGGACGAAAAAGTGTTAATGCCTGTACGTAGCTGTAATTGGGGTACGCCAATTGTGCCCGTGTTAAAAGCTAATGGTGACATCAGAATCTGTGGGGATTTTAAAGTCACATTAAACCAGTATTTGGAGGTTGATAAATACCCCATACCTCGCATTGAGGATTTATTTGTAAGCATGCATAAAGGTAGGCATTTTAGCAAAATTGATTTAAGCAATGAACTTATGCAATTGACCTTAGATTCTGAGTCACAAAAGCTTTGTACTAATAGCACACACAAGGGTCTCTTCTCTTATTGCAGAGTGCCCTATGGTATTTCGAGTGCTCCAGGGCTGCTATTCTGGATAAGCGTTGCAAAAAATAGCATATGCTATTCTGTGGGTCATTATTGCAACGACCCCGTATTATGAATGAAGCGTAGTAATAATTTTGTTCGGAATAGCAGCATGCTATTTCTTGCGCGAGCTATTTGGAAGCTCCACCTCTTCCCGTATGAAAAACTTTCAGAACAGCTTTCGCAACCAATGAGGGAGAAGATATTTTATATATTTTTCTGTATTTTACGGAATATTGACTTGAAATTATAAATAATTGCTTTATTTACATTTAAAAAATTATATTAAACCTTGGAAGTATATAATACGCTTTGAAAATCTCATTTAAGAAATCAGCTGTTTGTTGTGGTTGTGATAATTTCCCAATGGCTTCAGACAGGTGGGTTACGGGGGGTTAGGTCATAATTTCGTTGTTATAATGATGATTTATTGGACATAAATATTCAATGATTTACCTATATCCGATCGGTCCTTTACCGTGAGATATATGCTATGCGAAATGATCATTGAAAGCTATATGTTTGATTTTCTTCGTAAATGTGTTAGGCTTCGAAGTCTGTTTGTTGCATGTCAGAATTAATATGTATCAACTTTTATTTTATTTTATCGTGACGATATCGTTTTACTGTATGAACTAGAAGCTTTCGTTTCTAATGTTATCTACATATTATATGACTCCCTAATTTCAGTATTCATTCTCTGTTTAGGAAATGAAGTAGGTGGCAACGTCACAGCTGTGCTTTCATGTATTATGATGGAATAGTATCGATATTTCAGCTGCATATTTGGAAAAAGCAGAGGGAGGTGATGGTGAATTTGAGGATGGATGGAACAGCTGTGAAAAAGTTAATCTAGCAATAGTGAATCGTGTGGAAAGTGCTGTTGTGTCAGTTATCATTGTTTTCGTATCAGCTGATTTTAATGTGCTCACTGAAATTTTTGATAGACCCTGAACTGTGCCGATAAACTGAAACTTAATTGTGTGAATAACTTACTTGTCTATAGAGGAAACAATTTGTATTCTATTCCACATGATATATATTGCATTAATGATGTAGTGCATGGATATTCCATTAAACGTTTGTGGTGAATCATATTTGTTCGGAAACTTTATTGGTGTTCGGAGAAATCCTTTGTTTTCAAGCAAGTAATTCAAGTCGACTGCCCGTGTTTAAAATTTAGTACATTTTTAGTTTTAATTGTAGAAGGTAGCGAATAGTGGGGAAAACAATTTCGACTCGTTGCATGTATTTGTATATACTGTCCATTTAAGGAAATGAACGGCTGATCAAAGTATATGGTATTATTATGGTAATATATGGTTTTCATTGAAAGCTATAACTATTAATATATTTGGCGAGTTAGTGTGTTAACACAAGCTTGAAATTTTTCAATAATCGACCTGATAGCCTACATTGAGGATATTTTTAGCAGCAAGTCAAGTGATGAAATAAAATTATGAATTGTAAATATGAATAAAACACATAAAATTTGGGCTAATGGTAGTAATTCTTTGCATTAATTGTTATTGTTTTCGTACTGTCGATGAAGCGAGCTTGTGCTTCATATATTAAGCTCAAATGTTAATTTCTAACCAAATCACTTAACTAGTTAAATATTCATCACTTATGCTACTATTATTTAATTAAAATAAAGCTGATATCATTTTATTTTTGGCTATTATTCCATTTTTCAATGCTTGATTAGGTTACTTTAACCTCAGAAAAACAATTCAACATCGCAATGCGCACGTTTTCTGGGTTGCAATACCGAATAGCTCGGCCTCAAAGACCGCGTAATATTATTGCAAGCCTACCGGTTGCAATTCGCCGTTCAGAATAGTGAATTGCTACGGGCCTATGCTATTCTGAGAATTACGTCTTCCGGTGTAGTAAAAACACGAATTGCAACCGTTCGTAATACCAAATAGCATAGGCGTTGCAATACGCTATATTATAGCAACATCGGTTGCAATAATGAAGAATAGCATAATGCTATTCCATCCAGAATAGCAGCCCAGGAGTATTTCAAAAGGCCATTGAACAAACCTTAGCAGGGTTAGAAGGTACTGTTGTGTTTTTAGGTGATATTTTGGTTTGTGCACCGGATACTAAAACTCATTATGAGCGATTGGAGGCTGTGTGTAAACGTCTTAGTGAACGTGGTCTAACAGTAAAAACGGAAAAATGTAAATTTTTGCAAGTAAGGTTGAATATTTAGGATTTAAAATTGATAGAGACGGATTGCACACATCCCAAGATAAAGTAGCTGCGATTGTGAATGCACCCATACCAAAATCAGTCAATGAAGTTCGAGCATTTATTGGTCTTGTGAATTATTATTCTAACTTTATTAAAAACATGTCAACCATTTTAAATCCTATGTATAAACTTCTACGTAAAGATGTTCCGTTCAAATTTGGCAAAGACTGTCTTTATGCATTCAATGAAGTGAAGAAAATCTTGACGCAAACACCTGTGTTGGCACACTATGATCCAACACTGTCCGTGAAATTGGCAGTTGACGCCAGCTCCAGCGGACTTGGTGCTGTTTTAAGTATAGTCACTCAGGAGGGTGTCGAAAGGCCATTTGCATCTCATTCGCGAACCTTATCTCCTGCCGAGTGTGGGTACTCGCAGATAGATAAGGAGGCATTAGCTGTTGTTTTTGGCGTCAGGAAGTTCAAACAATATTTGTACGGACGGAAGTTTACTTTATGTACCGACCACAGACCCTTAGTAAGCATTTTCGGCCCAAAAAGGGGATTACCTGTTTTTGCCGCGAGTAGACTGCAGAGATATGCTTTGTTTTTATCAGGGTATAATTTTGGTGTTAAGTACGTTAAATCTGAAAAACATGGTAATGCTGACGTTCTTTCACGTATGCCATTTCCTGACTTACACTCTGTTAATGAAGAAACAAAATGGGTAGTAACTTATTTTCATTGTATAGCTGAGAGTTCCGTACCACTAAATTTTTAACATGTAAGAAAAGAAACACAGGGTGACCCTATCTTAAAGAAGGTGTACAATTATGTAATGAATGGGTGGCCTAACTTTATCTCAGAGAAAAATAGTGAGTTACAGCCATATTTCTTACGGAAGGATGAACTGACTGTAGAGCATGGTATTATTATGTTGGGGTACAAAATTGTTGTCCCAAGTAAATTGTGTGACTATGTTCTGAACGAATTGCATTCGGGTCATCTAGGTATTGTAAAGATGAAATCTGTGGCTAGAAATTATGTTTGGTTCCCTAATATCAATAGACGAAGTCAAACTAAGTGGCTTGAGGTATTTGAAGTTAGCTCTACCTTGGCTAAGGTAACCATAGAAAAGCTCAGAGAGCTATTTTCAAGATTTGGACTACCTGTTTCCTTACATTCCGATAATGGCCCACCTTTCACTTCATTAGAATTTAGAAATTTTATGGTATCAAATGGTGTGAAGCACTCATTTTCGCCGCCATACCACCCTCGATCTAATGGCCAGGCGGAGAGTTCTGTTAAGTATGATAAGCATAAGTTAAGTTTGTAGAAAATGCAGATGTAAATATTGCCCTGAGTAATATATTGTTTAGTTACAGAAACTATATTCATAGTACTACGAATGAAACCCCTGCTGAACTAATGTTTGGCAGACCTTTACGATCCAGACTAGATCTATTGAGGCCTAATGTGGTCAAGAGAATGGAACTTAAGCAAGAAAAACAAAAAGAGTATTTTAGTGTTAAGAAAACAAGGAATTTGTTTGAAAATAAACCTGTTCTAATTAGGGATTATCGCTGTAAATACAAATGGGTTGAAGGGATCGTATTAAAACAATTAAGTCGTGTCATGTATTCAGTAATGTTCAAGTCTGGTTTTGTTTGTAACAGACATATTGATCAGCTCACTGGGATGAATTCCAGCTCAGTGTATGCCAATTCTGATAATGTTAAAACGGGTGATTTCAATGTCAGTAACGACGCAGTAGCGGAGAGGTTCCCAAACAAAAACAACCTTTCCCCTCACTCCTCACCCACCTCTAGCATTCCCAGTTCGCCACGTTTGCCTCACCCATCCCCATCGCTGCAATCCCCGGTTCCTTCTCACTCTGACACTCAGTCAAATGCAAGTGTTCCATCTCCAAACGAGGGATCAGCTGTTGATAAAGATACCCTCAGCGCATTAGGAAGCCGGTTGATAGATTTGAATCGCTATGATCTTGTTAATTTGGTTATATTTGAGGGTTTAGTTGGTGTTTATATTAGTTTTTATAGTTTATGCATAGTTACACTGCTATTTTTATTGCTTTATATTTCAAAATATGTGTTTCCAAGGAGTTGTTAAATTTTTGTTTATTGAAACAAATTTATTTTTTTGTTAATAAGTTTTGTCCTATAATGCAACCATTTTTGAAAGGGAGGAGTTGTTGTATTTGAAATTGGTGCTTGGAAATAAATGAGACTCGATTGGCTCGACCGGCACGCCGCCTACCCCGGCTTCTAAAGGCAGTTGTGAGCTCGAAGTGAGTTGCCACCGTACCTGCCGCCGAGCCAGTCGGCTCGCTGAACTGTTAACTACGTTGTCTTAAGTCACTGAGCCGGATACACCACACTTCCATTGCTCGTGTTTTTAGGGTACAGAACTACAGTTTACATTATGCTTTCCATATACTGCCAGTGAGTAGTCTGTTAGCCTGTGAGGTATACGAGATTCTGTAGAAAGTCATCATTGGTCTTGAAAAAGTCGGCAAAAATGTGGTTTGTGAAGAAAAAATAAAATGTTGTTTGTGTTGGGTGTAAACGATTTCATTAACAGGATGGTAGTACTTGGTTTAAGGTTACGTCGTAATGCTTTCTTCTTTTCACTCATTTCAAAGTGTGCATAAGGTTAGATTTTTTCTGCATCCAACACAAAACGTCTCCATTGGAAATGTATTACGGTAGAATTTTTGGAATAATGATCTACGATCATTTGCTCGGCGCAAAGAGGAGCCCTCATTTGTGCCACGCAAGACGAGAAATGGAGAGGGATCAGGTTCCTCTTCATGTTTTATCTTCTGTATTGATAATGTTTTCAAGTCGTGTAATTGTGCTTCAGCAACTATTAACTATAGCCAAGTTGTCTATAGTCATTAGTTGCTGAATTATTTTTTGAAGCAAGTAACCTACCTTCCAGAAAAGCCTAACAGTGACGGGAATGCCCTATGTGCCAAATTCTGCACAAACCTTAATTTTAATCAGTTTGAGACAAAGTTATTAAAATGATAGGGTATGCTTCCCTTGAACTCCCTTGATTGAGATTTGGAAGGTAAACATGTTTTCCTTAAGTAAAAAGTGTCTTCCTGAAAAGGTTAATACTTTTAACCGGCAAACAGACCACTTTAAAAAAGCAGAAAAGTTTGTTTTTGGGATTATTAACGTTAAATTTCCTGAAAATTAGCTTTTAATGCGACGAGGCAAATACTGGATGATCGATGCCGAGTTGAAAATTGCAAATATTGTCTGGCATACTTTATTTATGTACCTCAGAATGGGTATACCAGCAATACACTGATCGTGTTCCGATTCAGTGAATGAACAGTGTCTGCATTTGTCATTTTGACCTCAGTGCTTTGTCGACTGCCATGTTTTTACCCAGGGTGACCAATTCGACCCTAATAACTTCCATATCTTTGCCCATACCTCCGTCAGATGCGTGTAATGAGAAATGACTCAATGGCAGCCGACCAATTATGCTCGCATATTCACACTGTTTTGCGTCTCTCATTTAGTGTTGGAAGAGGTAGAAGAAGCAGAAAAATTAAGTATTACATAACCATTCCAATTTCATTTCTAGCAACCCATTCTCCGTTTTCCGGGTGTTAAGGCTATCAGGAGAGATTATTTCTATTCCATCGACAAGAACAAACCCTGATCATAGATGCACATCCACTCACCCACAGTCTCGCCGTAGCCTACTTGCATGAAGGCGATGACCAATTGTAGGAGAAGCTGTGGCGCCGACTCGCTCATTGCCTCATTCAACTTCCACTGGAGCTGCCACCGTTCGTTTACCACCACCGCAGCGAAGGAATGCGCGTTTATCAAGGATATTTTACTCCGTCTGTGGAGGAGGGACAAGAATAAAAACTGTCATTCTGTAAAAAATTCACATTCAGGCCTCATGCCCACCTTCAGCAATTTATTTTACTCCTTAGCAAGAGTCTTGCTACCCGTCGAACCCGTCAAAAAATAATACCTTTTATCGGCCCTTTTATTTAATGTCGTAACCCAAGCAATGCCTAAAAATAAATACTAGGTCACTTGTCATACTAACAACACCTTGGGAATATTGTTCAATACCTAATAAAAAAGATGTAATTGAGCCTACTTATAATCTGGTACTAATAAATAAGAGAGTAATAATTGTGATTAATACTATATCAGCCAAACTGGACGAAACTTCAAGACAAGGATGAAAGACCACGAAGCATGTTCGAAGAAGAAGAATGACACGTCAGCTTTATCCGGACACCTCTTGGAAATGCGGCGGCAAAGAATGTTTGACCCAGAAATAATCCATTTTACTGGGAAAGGGAATAGGATGGTGCCTAAGAAATTCCAAAGATAGCTACAAAAGAAAACATTGCTAACGACGTAATCTTCCCCAATCCATTCCCCTTATTACTCATCGCCCTCCCAAATTACCTAAGCCTTGTTGACAGTAGTCCCGTCATAGCGACTCTAACGCATTACGTCAAAACATTGTCAAACTTAAATATATTAAACATTTGAATAGATATTTCTTTCGTGTAAACGGCATGGCATAGCTGAAAGCATTTCATTAACCTTTGAATGCAATCATCAATTTTTCTAAGACTCATTCAGCATTCATAGCAAGGATACAAGGGTATCTTATTTGTAGATTTAGCGTTTGTAAGTTACTTTAAAAGAGTATGCCTTTGTCGTAATATACAAATCAATGATTTTTTTTTATGTATGCAACCCGTAAGGCTAAAAAATTGCATGGCAAAGCTGGTACATGAAGTCGCAGCATCATCTACCTTAAATTTCATCCACATTTCAATAGATAAATGTATGCTTTGAACGGTATGACATTTAGCGTTTTATTATCTCTCGAATGAAACATTTAAATTTCTTCAGACACTTGAGGGTGCATTGCCAGGGTCTAGCGGTACCCCTATTTGACGATATATCGCTTGGACGTCTATTACAGAAAATATACGTCGTTCAAGCTAATAAAAAACCATGCCTTGTGTTAACATTTATGTTCTCGAACATAAATACTGTTCTAATATTCCAAATTGGTGTTGAAAATTTATTGTCTTTGAAAATCGAAAGATCGTCTCCGTTCTCCTAATGCATTTTCTAACATAATTCATGGTCATCGATCGGCGTAAATACATTAAAAAGAAATAATACATTTTTATTCCATTTTTAATGTTTTTTTATTAATTTACGTACATAAAACTTTTCATCCCCATTTAAATGGTATAAACATACATCCCCTTAAGTCATCATGAACATGATAGTAAATTTTTCTCTTCCCCATCATAATTAATAAGGGTCAAAACCCTTCCCCGTAACGGATACTAATCCTCTCCATCCAATACTTCACCCCCTCCTTCACCTCTTACTTCTTGAGGAAGGTGAACTTCTCCAGTATATATCGGAATCTCTCCATTTATAATCGCTCCCAGAGACAATATATCGTACTTTTGATAAATTAGATACGATATCATATATATTATAACGAATTAGAAAAAACATTTCAAATGATTAAAAGGAGCTTGCAGTGTTTGTGAGGGTATGAGGTAGTGGTCGTGTAAGAGGTCCCGGTCGTGGTAGTGGGGGTGATTTCCATCCTTCCAAAATAAAGGAAGAGAATAAATTAACATCATCATGAACAGTGAGATTTAATAACTCCGATTATTTCTTCCATTATCTGTATTATTTTTTGTCGAAGAAGCATTTAGTAATCTCATTAATTATTTCATTGATTATTATAGCAAAAATTATAGTGATCTTCCTCTCAACCCATAAATTCCGTTTATTTCACTCATAATCAACGTAAGGTTGAATCTGAACGTTTACAACCCTCATAAATAACATTTTTTTCTACCTATTTCCACGAAATATCAAATGGAAACGGTAGAGAAAATTTTTATCTTTATTTAAGGTATTCTATTTTCCTTTTTTTCTATTTCCTTTCCTTTCGTAGTTCTGAAATTTTTCCCAGTGATAGATTAACACTTTGCGTGCCATGAACGTAATATTACGTCCTGCTTATCCTTCTGAGGATTGTCATGGACGTAATATTACGTCTTTCCATTTAATTGGCTTTGTATGCGTGAAGCTGTAATATTTCGCCCGTAATACATTTCCAGTTTACTGCTTAGGGGTTCTGTTTTTTTTTTCAAAAATCAACTACTCGATGGAAAAAAGAGTTCAATTCATGTCTTGAGGACGAATAGTCCTCTGTAGCTACCGGCATCCTCATCATTGGCCACTTAGTGTGTAAATTCTTTGTGCCAATGGACCGTTCTTTGAGGGTGCATTGACCCTTTTCGTCATCCAGGATTTATAAAGCTTTGCTTGGAACAATGCTTTTTTATGATTTCCATGCTCTACATAGTTCAGATTGAGCGTATTAAAAAAATTATTATGCATGCTATGGCGGTACATCATATGTTGCAACTTGTTATTTTTCAGAAACATTATGTTTTCATTTTTAAATTATATATTTAAAAATTAGCAATAAATGTTATTCAACTCATTTATATAGAAGAGCAAAGTCCATTTTTATTGAAATAAACATCGATATAAATATATTTTTGATGCTAATGTTTAAAAAAAATGTACGAATATAATAATAAATGTCTGGATTTTTTAGTAGGGCTTTAAATTTAGCGGCCGGCACTCAAAGTGTTAAGTGGCAAGGAGAATCACAGTGGTCATGACTCCTAAACTATATATCCAGTTGTGCCTTTAATTGTGGAAATGGAAGTCTCTTTTATATTAGATGAGGATTATTATTGAACAAAAAATAAAAGTAGACGAGCCATTACCTCACAATATTTCTTCAACCTAGGGTGCTTATACTTATGACGTGGGATGTCTATGAAGGTGACAAATATGTTTCTGTGTATGTATGTACGAAAAGTTGGAAAAGATGTAAAAGACCTATCGACCAAACCTCAAAATAATCCAGAAGGCTTACGAACAACTAGAGATACGTGCAAATAGTACTTTCATTTAAATTTTATAACACTTTCAATTACAATTTAGAAATAGATAATGAAATACTAACAGCTTTGCCGTTTATAGAAAAAATGTATCCATTCAAATGTGGAAGATATTCAAAGTTGATGATGCTGTGACACCATGAGCCAGAATTGCCATTCACTATCGGAGACTTACGTGTTGAATTCATGAAAAAAATCGGCGATTCGTGTGTAACGTTGAAGGGTGAACATTTTTTTGTAGCACCTGTCAAAACGTTAACTCTACAAATGAGATACCCTTGTACCCTTACTATGGACGCTGAATGAGTATTAGAAAATTTGATGGTAGTACTCGAAGGATAATAAAATTTTAACAGCTAGCCGTTTACGTGAAAAATGTATATATTCAAATGTAGAAGATATACAAGGTGGATCATGGTATGATATCATGTGCCAGAGTTACCATACGGTACTACTTTTGACAAACTTTGTTTCTCCCCCTTCCCCTGCAGAAATTACCAATCCCAGCTCGGTACCAACCCCACTCCATCAACAAACATAATGTACATTAACCTGTCCCCAATATATGTTTTATATTCTCTGCATTTGATAATGGCTTAATAGCTAAAAACGGTCATTGAATAGAAATTTTATATTTTTTTAAGTAACGAAGTGTCTATTATTGATAGTATGGAGCCCTTGCACCACGTACGACATTCAAGTTTCGATTTTATTCGGTTTTGAGTAGAACTAATTTACTTTCGAGTCAAAAGCTAAGCAAACGTTGCAATCGACCAGTACTATGGTCACTGATGGACAACAGTATCCGGTCAGCAACACTGCAACGCCTTCAACCTACTTGCCAGTCTAAAGACCAGTTTTTAGAACATGATAGCATTACGTTCTCGGTTGGGAACCATTTCCCGGAGATAGCAGTAGCTCTACGACAATGGTGGCGCTCAAAGAAAGCATCAGTACACGTGGAAAGAGGTGAAACTAGTGGGAAAATGTTTGTTTTGAACAAACTGGAAATTTAAGGCGAAACCTAATGATACGCAAGCAATCGAATTATTAGCTTCGATCATTTTTCGAACTCATCGTTGAGTGGGCATCTACGGAATTTTGAAATAGAAAAGGTATAACAGTGAATAAATGTGAGATTTTTGTCAATCCACTACATACAGGGAAACAATCTATTAGATCCCTTTAGCCTCTTAAATATTCAAACAATACCTCTATCTTCTTTAGAAGGGACAAACCCATAGTCATTTAAGTATACTTATGAGCAAAGTGGTTCTATTACCGAAATTAACGTAAGCTCAAATGCAATATTTGTATAGGCTTAACTTGATGTGACATGAATAATGACACACTAACTTCAAATGCTAATTTAAAACTTTTGTATTTTATCAATACGTTTGAAATTCTCTGCCAATAAGTTCCAATGTGGACTCATGAGAATGGAGAATTTTAATAATTATTATTTTTCAGTAGAACCCCTGGATCTCCATTAAACCTTTTTCAACAGGGTTCCCACTCTACCTGGATAATGAAGTTCACGGCTTTTTCCAGGTTTTCAGGGTTATTTTTCAGGTTTTCACGGTCTCAATTTCGCTTAATTCACGGTGCGTTAATAAGCCAACAATAAGAAAATCACTGGCCGTATATCAACAGAAAATAAAAGTACGCGACAAACGCCGTGACTGTTAACACCGCAATGAAAAGTGATATCTGTAATGACGTGATCTATCGTTTGCAAAATTCAGGGCCGACTAAAGGACCAGCCCAACCGCGCTCTTGCCTGGACGCCGAATACCCTGATCGGACCTTCATCCGTCCGGACACCCTCGGTCCTTTCTTAATTCCTCGCCGAGAGATTGTATTTTGCGCACGTTGTTATTACTGCACAGTAACCGAATTTCCCCCACCCCAATCTTTCTTATTTCACGGAAAATATTTTATTTAAATTGTTTATAGAATGAAACAAATTGATTCTTTCTTGTTACCGAAAAATATTTTATGAAAATTGTTTATAGAATATAATATATCGAAAAACAATTTCATACGTCGTATTAGCACGAATCTAAGACTACCCTTCTTTTTTGGAACTCCACTAGGGAAAAAAAAAATTTCCTAATAACGATACGATTATAATTTTTTTTCCCCTAGTAACGATACGATTATAAAATGAATGGGGAAAAACGATCAATGCTTTATTTTTTGCTAGGTTGCCTATGTCCCAGGACACGCAGGATTTTGGCGAGTAATTAAGATATTCATTAAAGGTTTCAAACAATATTTTAGACAGTAACAGGAATAGTAGTATTTTATCAAGACACATAGGTCATATTGTTGATTCGACCCATATCTCTTTCAAAATTCTGAAGGAAAACGCCACCTCACTAAAAGAATGTTTGCTCGCCACTCGGCATTTACACTGCTATTATGGATTTCAGTCTGATGTAAAAATTCTTATCCATCAAACACCATTTCCAGTGCACGTATTCACGAGAGCAATGTGCATGTTGTGCCTAAAACAACCGCATTCGCCGGCGCAGTGACAGGTTGTGAGATGGATCACGAAGGCCAAAAATAGTGTATTACTTGAATTGTTCCTGTCTAATGAATATATCTTTGGTAGCTCACTCTACCCCCACCCCTTCCGTCATGTGCTAGCGGACAACCCAAGGCGCTCTGCAATATTCACGCGTATCTAGCCCGGATTCTTTTCTTCATGTTCAATTATTTTCAGTCCATCTCTTAAAGTTCTCAAGGAGGGGCCATGGTCCGAAGACGAATAAAATTAAACTAGTGAAAATGAAACCTGACTTTATTAAACCCGCATGGAAAACACTCGGTGGTTCGAAGTCCAGCCACCCTGGAAAGTAGGGAACCACTCATACGAGGTGCAGTTCGGACTAATGCTATCGCTTACGGGGGTACGCAGAGCATACTGCAGAGGGCGAAGCATGACTATATGCCTGCGCCATGAAATTTTTTACCCTAAAGATACCCATTCTTTTCTAATTAGCGTAGCCCCAGATAAGCAGATGAATTCGGATTGTTAGTAGGTAGAAACAAAAATCCTGAGAAGATATCCCTTCAGTAACTCTGACAAGTGAGACTTATAGAATAGCTCGTAAATTCCAAGCCAAGCCAAGCGGAGTTTTCTTATATAGGTGCAATCCAAGCTCCCAGCCAATCAGCTGTCTTCTTGGGGTTTCTGGAACTGGGTTGATTCATATACTATACTTGAAGTTTTTGATGAAAAGTTTCAGTCCGGGCATTGAGGGGTTAGGTTGGGGAAGGAATGTGGGAAGGGATTAGGGCTGATTTAGGGTATCGGTGCTCAGGTTTTCGAGGCAATACATAGTCCCAAAGATTCTCAATTAAATTATTTTTTGTTTTCTTGCATGAATTTCGAAAAAAGGTCAGAGCAGATTTTAAATGGTTCAAACGCAGGGAGTGTAGTGTCCACAGCGCATAGCAGGTTGTCAAGGCTAGCGGTCTTCCAATCACAGGATTGAGGGTGTTGAATAAACGTTCAAATTTTTCGACACAAAGGCCATCTAGATTTAGTTTCGAAAGTGGTCGCTGCAGCTAGTGGGAAGCCTAATTGGGTGGATGGGGGACTAAGCAGTGACCGAGGGAGGGGAAACCAAGCCAGTCGAGGATAGTAAACAAGCTGATGAGAAGTTGTGTCATATTTCAGGAGGGGGGAGAGAAAAGGCTTGTGCTGGGGAAAGATATTTTTTTTCTTCAGGCAAAACTCGTTCCCACACTTTTCCGACCCATGCGACGATGCTTGCCATAATGAATAAAAGTGCGCTCACTACGAACGAAGTTGAAAAATTCTGGGAAGGTATTATTATCAAGATTGAGCGACTGTTAAGATTTTGCGACGAAATTCACGGCTTTTTCCAGGTTTTTTCACGGTAGACGAAATTCATGGCTTATTCACGGTTTTAAGGTTTTCACGGTTGAGTGGGAACCCTGTTCAACCAAAGGCTACATAGTTTAAAGACTCATTATCTGATTGAATTTAGCAATACCATGAAGTTATAGAAAATACAGCTTTCCTTAATAAATTAATTCAAATAACTATTCAATAGTTTTATTGAATAACCACCTTAAATCGCCAAATATACTTCCATCATTAAAATTCAGCATGAAATATGCCAAAGACTACGGTACTTACCTTAGGTACTCCGTGAATTCTTCGGAATGAGCACCACGTAAGCTGTTCAGCTCCACGTAGAACTCACTCAGGTCTGAGTCAAACTCTATCCTTGAGTTCACGCCGTACCTCACGCTCCTCAATGCTCTGAATGCAAAAGAAATATATATATGTACACTTACAACCAATTTATCATAAGATACATCAGTCATCATTAGTCTGAGTGCCTACCGCTAGCTCTTATTTAAATTAATTCTATTCTAATATCTTCTATAAATAGGCAAAAAATGATGGTACACTATTAAAAATATACAATTAAATGATAAGAGGCGACCGACATATTTCATCTTCCATTCCTCTCCCATGAAACCGCAGCGCTCATAACTTTTACTCCGCCAGCCCCCTTTGTTCTCCCTCTCCACCCTCCTCCTTCCCCTGATCTGTCTTTCCCTCTACTCGCCTCCCCAACGGCATTTTGTGCAATGGAGAATTTTCCAGAGAAAAATACCTGACGACGATAAAAATTGTATTTACCCATTAATGCATAAAGTTATTTTTGTCAAATATTTCTTTAAAAAATTATTATTCCGGCTATTAAGGTTCATTTTATCTAACTTATGCAATTTTTAAAAATTTTCAGTCAATAGTTTAAATAATACAGCTCGGCCGATATATCGGACGTCATAAACAGGGGGAAGTACTGTGGGTAGCTCTAGTGCATTCCTATAGAAGTTTTGCTAAAATTATTTAATAAATCAGTATAATAATAACGACAGTGAGTGAATTTAAAATACGATACATAAAGAGCATATAAACTAGAAACATTATATATTTTGACACTTTAACATGATATTCGTAGAAAATTTTTGGATGAAGCCAACGTTGCATTTATTACAAAAGAACTTTGCTCTCCCTTTAAAGTCTACTCTTCGTCTTTAGGTAACAATAAATTGTGGCCATAGTTTTAGGCGATCAAATCTAACAGAATTAATGGGAACATGAATTCGATATCCTTGGATAGATGATTTTTCAAACATTTTTAGCATCAAGGCGAGTGAACTTGGACTTTTCAAAAGAGACTTATTTTCTGTATCGTTATTTTTCGGTAAATAAGCAACGCATTTAGGACAGCAGCATCGAAATAATTGGCTAATTTTATCCACCATCATGTATTCTATCTTATTGTGGACCTATATGAAGCAATAAACTGGCCCATTTCATCAACTCCAACCATTCCTAGGCTATGAGATGAGAAAACTGTTGGCTGAGCTATAGAAATCTTGCTTTGCTTGCTTGCTTCTCCCTTGACCATCTTTTTGTATCAACGACGGAAAATTACGTTACGTTAGAATGGTGAAGTTGAGAGAAAAGGCAATATTGGAATTGGAGGTTATGGAAACATTACTATGGTGAACAATTACATTATGGTGAATGGGGATATTATTGGAAGACAGGAGAGTAAGCAAATGGTGGGGAATGGGTGCTAGTTGGCGCTACGTGCACTTGCAGGGTTCGGTAATCAGAAAATGATACTAAGGACGCATGGGACGCAGCTAAAAGTAGCTCTACGGGTTTGGGAGCATGAGATGCACCTCTGTACAGACTTTGGCCGCAATCCATGCAGCCATATGGAAATGGGAAGCGGATAAAAAAACAGACATCCTCTTTTGTATATAAAAAAGATTTAGCTTAGCCTGATATTACCATATCACCGAGGAATGCCATAAATTCCTCCTTCTCCTAAGCTAGGTTAACATTTTTATAGCTAGTATATACTTATGCAACTGAGTCTGCAAATGTAAGTTTGCATCATTATTCACCTACAGAGGTGGCATTGAGTGTTTTTTTTATTGCCAAGGCTGATAATCTTTTTATGGATAGTTACTTACAATATGCTAGTACCCCACCGTTAAAAAAATTCATTTTATAAGCATTTATGTAATACTAAAAAAAATTGGGGTTGTAATATATGAGCAGCCATATTTAAATTAGTTACCAGAACTGACCCCCGTGCATGGCGTCCGATATATCGAACGGTCAGTTTTAATTGTTGATAAAAAATGCAAAATAGTACACCAAAACTTGAGGACATAGGGAATAAAAATATTAATCTTTAGAAGAAGAAAAAGGCATCAACATATTGAGCAAAGTACTTCGATAAAAAATAATTTACTTACCCCGTGTAAGTGACTGAAAAGTTTTTCAATGCCATGTCTAACATAAATGCTTCTCAAGTCGATAGTTTCAAAAATACAACTAAAATATTAGCGGGGCAGTGAAGACACTTCCATTGAACTTAATGTAGTATCAAAATGAAGTGCATGTCAACTGGAGTCCAGAAAAAAATAAAATACGCGCGTCCGATACATCGGACTCTATGCACTAATAGGTTAAGCAGATGAAAAAATTCCTGCTATTACTTGCTTATTTAATTATTACGGTTTACAATTATATTTTGAAAATAACGCCAAATGACCGGTAGCCATCTTATTTACCCTGTGACTTACAGTCTTCGCTTATAGCTACTGATACTCAATGAAAATTCTAATAGTCCCTCATCTGAGCCGATAAACTGAATCTTAATTTTTTCAAAAATTAGCTTCCTTTGGGGTTGCCATTTGTATGGAAGTCAACATGGTAAATATTGCATAATTTTGTTCATGTATATTGCATTTATCTGGAATGAAATGGGGAAAATGAATTAGTATTAGGACTTTTCCTTCGTTTTCAAGCAAGTACACAATAAGGCGAATACCAGTGTTATATTTTATTAAATTACGGTTTTTTAGTAAGTAAGGAATTATGTGCGGAAAAGAAGTTCAACTCAAAGTTTGTATATGCATGTACAGTGTGTTCGGGGGTCCAAGGGCGGGCCCCCGCAAGGATACGCTCTCGAGGACCGGGAACCAAGTCAGAGACTTATACGCCCGAGCCTCTCGAGAGGGGGAGGACAGATAGGAACAAAGGATTAGAGGAATCGCCGCGATGAGAGCCCGACGACACCTCCAGGGGAAGGACGGGGAAGGAAGGGAAGGGACGAGGAATCCTGCACCGTCACAAAGGCGGGCAGGTCCTGTATATGCATGTACAGTCTACTTGAATAAATGATCAAATATGTGGTGTTTTTTGTTTTCATGATGTGACGAAAACCCTCGTCACGGCTCATTCTGCGTCCGCGTCCTTTTCCCTATTCATGTTGGCGCGCGGCAACAGCAATGCGATGAGCGACCTTCTTTTGTTTTCTTGTGTCGTCTGCTACCATTTTTAGTGTGTATTTTGTTGTTTAATGGGTATATTAGGCCCGGTATGATGTGAACTCGGGTTGATTCCGGAGAGAGCGGTGGTTGATTCCGCTAAAGAGGACTGAGATCAGAGGTGACAGTGCCGAGGTGGGGCAATAAGACGAGGGCTACGGCATTTTGGAGGTCGGGTAACGCGACCAGGGGGGAGGCGTGCCGGAGAGGAGAGCGTGGAGTACAGCAAGGCACGAGAAAAGTGTCCTCGCTCTTCGTCAAGACATCACGACATCGTCCAAGGATTCGCGGGATGTGGTTCCCCGCGATTGACGCATCGTGACTCGGCGATCAGGATTCGGACCCGCCGTCTTTGACAGTTAAGTACTCTAAACCCTTTCCCGGGACGGGGAAATAATCCCGATCCTCCCCCGCTCCAGCCAGCCCATGCGCCCTCGAAGAAAGTCCCCAGTGTGCACGTGTGTCTTCCTAATTACCCAGTGGTTTCGTAGATAAACTCACGTCACTCTTTCTCGGTCTAAAGACCACTTTAAATTGTATCACGATTCTCCCGTTCGCGTCATCCCATCTGGTTGACGTCAGACTCATTTTTGATTGAACAGAACGTGGAGCGGGGGATCGGGTTGGTGTGATGGCTAGAGTGTTGGCTTCCCACCCGGCGGGCTCGGGTTCAAATCCCGGCAGTGGCAGAGAATTTTCAGAGACTGCCCGATCCCTGCTTGAATGTTGTGTGGAGGACATTTCAAGCGCAACACTCCGTCCGTCGGATGGGACGTTAAGCCGTGGTCCCCTTGGCGCCTTTCGTTAAGAGCAGGCTAACGCCGACGCCGGGTTTCTCTCCACCCTTCCTTCCACACCCTTCCCTCGTGGCGCAAATGGCCTCAGCTGTCGGTTGCCTCCTCCAAATACCATACCATACCGAACGTGGAGCATTTAACATTTGAAAGTAGAACAACGAACAATACCCATAATTGTCTTTGAAGTGCAGTGGTTTTTGTCGCAACTCGAGCAAGATAACGAGTGCCCGTGTCATAGCAATCTTTGAGATATTCAGTGTTATTTTTGTCCATTTTTGTTCATTTGCCCCAGTAGTCATTTCATCCCTCATTTATTAGAATTAAGATTTTTTTCTTTTTGTGTCTGGCATATTTGCTTCGTTTTTCTTTTTTGCAAGTGTATCATTGATGTCGCGCCCAAGTCAGCATCATCTTCCATCCCTTAGAGTGTTTAAGGGCAAAAGTATTCGTTTTATTTTCTCTGAATAAATTTTGTATGACATTCAATCGCTGTTTACGAGGTCATTCATCCCCTTGCTGCGCCATTGCGGTCAAGAAGGGAACTCACGGCGTTCAAGGCCGTGAGTTCCCTTCTTGACCGCGATCCCCAGAACCTACGAAAACTTAAGAACTCGGATCGTAATCTCAGTTCGACGGTGCACGGCGAGCGGGCGTGTATCGTCACAATATATTGTTACAAATATTTTTGGCGAGACACTGTGTCAGTGAGTAAACAAAGATTGGAAAAAATTCATAAATGGACTTAAAAGGATAAACTTAGGCTCTTTTCGCCGAGCGAAAAATATTACATTGAAGTTATGAGTGGTAAATATTAGGGGTGTGTGAGTAGCACTTTTTGATCTCGAGTATCGAATATCGAGTCCAGTTGAAAAGTACTCGAAAGTATTGCCTTGAGTCGAGTATGGTAATTTCTGGACCAGGCAATACAACAATGCATGCTCTAATATATTCTCATTTTTCCGATCCCGTTTTGAGTTTTTTGTCCTAATAGTGCTTACCTTGATGTAAAACGGAAAGGATAATGAGGAACTTTGAGGGTAATTGTACCAGAATTAGGAGATTAAAGAACATTTATTTGTCTAAAAGAATTCCATAGGCACAATTGAAATGAATTAACTTTTAGGAATGAATCATGTAATATTTGATCCTTTCAATTTTCGCGCGGGAAAAACAATTTTTGTACGTGGTCCGGCAGCAGGTTTTGACGTCTCCATGTTACTGCCAGCAGAAAATTGCCTTGATCAGGCAGTAAAGGCAAGTAAAATTCAAGGCAAGGCATTTTCTGCACAAGTACATACTTTCCATCCACAAATTCAAGATTCAGGAACATTGGTAATACCTATCAAAAATTATATCAAGCATTGTTATGGATGTTGAATCTTCATGGAGTTTAAATGGACGATGTGAGCAAACTGTAGAATTTAGTATTTGCTTTGTAGAGCAAAAAAATATACATTTATCACGTCGTGAAATCAACCTTAGTAACTCTTGTTTTTTTAATTGCTAGAAAAAAACTTGCAGCAAAGGAATAAAAATAAAATAAGTACCGGACGTAGGTACGCAGTAATCAAAAAGGCTAAAAGATTGTGACTTTAAACACCAGAAAAAACTGGCACTGTCCGCTAAAACATTAAAGTTACATATTTCTCTTTCTTTCAATAATGTTAACAATGTTTACGTATTCTTTGAGTGAAGAAAAAAGGGTAGGGTACAAAGTTATCGCAAAAGAAAGTATGAGCGATGCAGTGGTCCACTCCGATTACTCCGAACACGCCGCCGGGTAGGAAGAAGGTCGGCCGCCAAGACTGACGAAAAGGTATTCGGAGCCCACGGCGACTGCTATAGTGTATATATCAATATGAAATTCACGAGCCAAGGCATTAGGAAGACTTATCTACTTTAAATATTATGGTATTACTTGAGATTCATGATAGCGCTTCCTGTGGGCAGGTTTCTAAACTCAATGGCCTTGACAGCTCTGTAACTACTCGACTCGTCATTTGTAATGCTACTCGAAACACACGATTCGAATACCAACTACTCGACTAGACTCAGATTTTCGAGTACACGGACATCACTAGTAAATATGAATGAATAGCGGAAAATTTTTGCTAATCGTAGTCATTATTTGCATTATTTATTATTGTAAAGTTCTGTTGAAGAGTTTAAAGTTTTATCTCTGCATATTAAAGCTGGAATAATAAATCTTACACAATTTATTCAACTAGTCAAAAATCAGCGCGTCTGATACGATTAATTAAGTTTGACTAGTCGTTAAAATTTCATTTTTAGCAATTATTTCATAATTAACAGTTATTTCTTGTTTCAAGTTCATTAGGTGTTAAATGTAACCTTTATACAAATTTAATGTAGCAATGCGCTTGTTGCTGCGGAGCATGATACGGATGTCGCAGTTTTGAAAACCGTGGAATCCCGACCCTTCCATGTGCTATTCTCCGCACAGAATGCTGAACTAATTCCGTACTATGGATCATTTTGAGAATTACGACTTCCGGAGGAATTTCCATCATTAATTCTCCGTTCAAATTGCTGTATTCTAACTTGGTCGGAATTCATGAATATTAAGCCGGTGTCCCACGCTGAAAGCTGTATACATGTTTTTGTACCTAATGTTGATATAACACACGCGCGCCGCCTCCCACATGGGACATTGGAACCTGCCTTTTACGTTACGAACACATTGCACACTTCCAAACTCGCCCAAATCCGTGACACTTGTTCAAATGGTGTTATTGACTAAATTGACACACAGAAAAAGAATCTCTATGTAACAAAGGCTTGTATTCTTACCGACGTAGTAGTCCTAAAGAGTCTAAGGTGAATATATCCTTCCATTCGAAGAAACCACGCAGCTTACTGAAAGGAGAAGGAGGTTTTGTGAGCCACATTCAAGACTAATCGGTCCAATAGCAATGCAATAAGAGTAGAAATCATCTATAAAAAAGAGTAACTTAAGCAAAAGTAAATAATTCATGAATACAATAGTAAAAAAGAAGAACAAGAAACTTACGTTGCGTGTCCTTCGATTGCTTTTCGCAGTAGTAGAAAGAATACGTCTCCAAATATGTAAAATTCAAATTAAATTTCCTACTCACACACACGGCGTTTTAATTCCAATGCTTGCCCGAATAAATGACGCCTGAGCTCACAACACACAGGCGCATAATGACTCAAAATCATGGTATGGATTAAAGGGCATGGTAGGGGGCCGAATATAAATAAAACTTCCCCACATACTTATAATTCACAGAAGTTTAATGCTATCTCCACAAACAATACACTGCAATAATCACCAGTTTAAGTATTCATAAGTTAAAAATATTTCACACTGAAATATTTTTTAAAAAGAAATTCTCTTTGGTCTGGGGGTTTCATTCCCCAAACCCACCTCTCGCTGCGCCACTGGTAGGCTCAGTATTACAAAACCTAGAATGAATGACACCCAACTCGTGGGTCGACTGTTAGTGAGAATTATACGCAATCGAATTTGTAAGAGGCGCATAATAGTTGCGCTACCAGGACGCTTAGATTTATCATGATTTCGTTGGGGGTTTATGCGCAGAAAAACTCCCTTTACATTGGCCTACAGGAGCAACTAAAAGATGGCATAGGGGCAGCTCATCATTCACCAACAGAAGAATAGTACAAGAAAGCAAGAAACGAAAAATGTTATTGCGACACGGATAAAACATAATTGAAACTATAATTCTGTTTGAAAAATGTAAAAACATCTGGCGCTGCTGCATTGCAGAATAAGATTTTCGCGATGAAAAATATAATTTTCTGTGAACGTCATGGAAATAATTATGAACAACAAGCTTTTGTAAAATGAAAAGTAGAACTCATTTCACTGTTCTGCAAAAAAAGTTTAAAAATAATGCCCGGTTACAAATTACGGTGTTACTGGCTAATTTTGGGTCGCTTAATCCGAAAATGATCTCCGTAATTTCCTATCGCCCTCCATTTTTCCGAGCAACCCCTAAATTATGGATAAAAAACCCCGATTCTAAACTTATTGCTTTTGAAGGGACTTTTATTAATGTTATCTACTTCTGATTGAAAAAACTAATTTTTTAGGGCTATCATGGTGACGAGAGAGACAAATTTTACTGGGGTTGAAAAGAATTAGGGGTTAAAATTGAAAAAAATTAAAAACATTGAAATAACAATTTTTCTTCGCTTTTTATTGCATATGATTTGGTAGCTAATGGAACAACACCACTCACCAGCGGAAGTAATGGCATTGGAAAGAAGAAAGAGAAAAATGTTTTTGCGACACGAACATAACATAATTGAAACTAGGATTCTGTGTAAAAAAATGGAAAAACGCTGCATTGCAGAAAAAGATTTCCACGCAGAATAGTATAATTTTCAGTGAACATCATGGAAATAATTATGAACAGCAGCCTTTTTAAAATGAAAAGTGGAACTCATTCTATCAATGCCATTCCTCCATGATTGAGATGATTTTATGCCATCAGATGTTGAACGACTCTGCAAAAGAATGGGATGACGCCTTATTCCCTTTTCCAGGGGATATAGAGGAGTTGTAAAGGTTATTTCTACGACCAGTTTGGAGTAAAAAACATCAAGTCAATTACCAATTAAGCCTTTACTGCCGGCGCCTGCAATTGGAAAGCGTTTTCCGTGATACGATTACCATGAGAATATTTTAAACGTCTCTGTACGTAGGTCTTTTTTGGGGTGGAGTTACATTGGTATTTTCATTTCCATGATTTGGGACGCAGGTAAATGGGACGCCCGTCCCTTACCTCGGCCACCAGACTACACCCTCTTACCCTCTTATAGCACCGATCCACGGTAAACTTAGTCCGTAACCACTGTTTCTTCAAAGAAATATTGTTTAGTTAATTTTCAATAATTTACACTTATCAAAGAATTATGACCAATTTTTTTAAGTATTGTGGAATTTTAAACGTCTTTCTAGTGTTAATAAGAACGAAGTTAGTAATTACATGGTAATAAGGCTGTAAGTCCGGAAGTTAGTTAATTTTAACGCTAAAATTTCGTTTAAAAATTTCTTACGCCCAGATTAAGAGAAGAATTCAATTCAAAGTATAAGAATTTGTGGTATGCAACAATATATGACGTTTAAAAAAGTATTTACAATATAACTATTTCCCAACAGATTCCGGCGGTGAGGATGTCATAAATGCGTGCGTGGGTCGAGCATAATGGCCGAAGAGTGGCCATAAGGACTCGCAAAGTAATGCCCGTCGGCTCCACCCGACGTCCGCCCCGAAAGGGTTAACCCTTTCGCGCCGGACGTCGGGTGGAGTCGACGGGCATTCTATACGTAGAACACCTGATATCGGGTATAGCTGTCGCTGGGGATGGGAGGCGACCGCAGCGGTAGCTATGGTCGGTGGTATTCAGGCCCGGCCCGAGACCCAGCTTAGGGAGACCCTTGTGCCTCCCCTTAGGCAATTAAGCCCGACCCTCCCACTCATTTATGATCCTTCCCAAGGCAGGAACTTGCTGTGAAGTGGTTGAAACGGCAATGGATTTTGCAAAGAATAATTTGTTGCAAACTCAAATTTTTATTTATTGTAATGAATTCTTCGTTTTGTTCTGTGCGTAGGCAAATTTTAAATGAAATTTTAGTGTTATTTTTAACGAACTTCTCATATGAATGCTTTAATACCTTGTTCTTTCATCTTACGGGATGAAAAATAAGTAATGGGGAGATGCTGTTGTTTTATTGTTTTATCGCTCATGAATGTTACAATCCAAATAACTTCCTACATTACATACCCTTTATTTTCTGATCCATTAGTTTTCCACCAAGTAATTACTAATACGCCGGTATTCTGAAGTAATGTAACTTGAACATCCACCTTCCTACCTGCATTGTATGCCCTATTGTTAGCTACTCATTTCGGGTGGAACATGCGCTCAGCTGCCTGACAATGTCTCGGATAAAATACGCGGAAAAACCAAAACTTTCCACTCTCAGAATGATATCGCACGTGCATTCATACAGTCCAGGTGTTGAGCGCTAATGACATTTTCGCCAAATTTTTCGATGGCTCTCTCCGATTCTAAGAAAAGCGATCCTCAATATACTATTGTGCTAGTTCTTTCATGGGTTTTCAGGCTTGCATTCCTTTCTCCCTACCCTTTTTCCTTTATTGCTGAATGCATCCTCAACTTCTATGAAAACGTTATCACTAAAACCCATTTCTTAGTACTTATGCCTGCCCATACGAGAATGCATTCCCTCTCTTATTTCTCACCTTACCTTCTAAAAAACTTCAAACATCTAACCTTCTGAAAAATGAAAAGGTCCTAACTAGGTTATTATCAACGCTAGAAACCCGTTTAAAATTTCACAATGCTTAAAAATATGTCAGTTATTATTATGTAAGTGTAAATTCTCAGACATCATAATCAATTATTATTTATAAAAAGCACCGGTAAAATGATAAGTCGACCACGGACTCCCGCTAAGAAAGGGCTCGAGGGTCGAGTGAGAGGCAGGGACAATGGCCGGGCGTCCCATTGAGTTGGGTCCCAAATCCGAGGGTCGAGTGTACCCAGGCAACTCACCCCAATAAAAAAGAGCTCCATACACAGAGGTTAAAAATATTCTTATGCTACTCGTAGCACGAAAACGTTTTGCTTTCATAGTCTCCGGCAGGAAAGGGTTAAGGGTGATGACGGTGCAATAAAAGAAAGTCGCGCCCGGTGATAGTATGCAATACAATGCGGCTAGGAAAATAGCGTCCATCAGGTTCTGTGAACCAACCGTGGACGAGGAAGAAACGGTGGCTCTCTTATCTCGCCAATTTCCTCCCTATGCCCAAGACTTGTTGCGTGGGGCCAATATCTCATCGTTCGAAAGACTAATGATATGTTTAATGTTAGGGTGATTAGATCAGTCCCTGGGCCACAGAGGGAAACCAGACGATAGGACACCAAATGTAAACGCTGTTCTAATAGGGGCACGCCAAAAGTCGCTAGTCTAAATTATTAGTAAATTATCGAAACTTTTTACATAGTGTGTATTGAAAATGTGCAATTGAACGTATTTAGGATTATGTAGGCCACACTGTTGTTTAGAAGGGCGATTAAAATTAAAATAGGCGAAGGTATAAGGGGCATGCTTACCTTCTGCTATGGTATTATCAAGGGAAAAATAGACTTTATTCTATTGTTAACAACGTTAAAACCTATCAAATAGCTTTGTTTAAGGTAAATTTTGAATGCAAAAAACAAATTTCTGTATTTTTGCCCGATATGTTCTAAACTTCTAATTTCCTTGTGTTGGGCTTTTAATGCTGTCTAACAGGAAGAATGTCATGTTTCACAATTCCCGCTCCATGTATTAAAACTTTGTGAATGGTCCCCTCTCCATTTGCCAAGACCACACTATGTGAATCTTGACTAATCACTTTCGTTGTTTTCATAACTGAGAAACTACTCTGTGAACGTCCTTCGGCAATTTGACTGATACATAACTGAAGGGCGACTGACTCGGTTAGAAGTGGGCGAGCCAATCGCATAGACGGCTTATTTTGGAAAAACTCAATTTCTAGATTGGAAACATTTCCACATGTTCAAAGTATAAGATCAAATCTGAGTACACAAATGGGCAGCCGCCGAGTGATAAGGACTAGGGGAGCGCGCGAACCGATAGGTTTATTACCATCCGCACGCGGCGCGAAGACCCAAGGGTAAAACCGTCAGAAAAGAGTACATACCATAAAGTCACCGCAAATGATAAGTAGTTGAATGCAATACAACATAAATGTAAACCAGTGGCAGAGATCATAATTTATCATTTTTATATAGAAGAAATATTAGCTAATAATTTAACTGTCAAAAACTTGAATCAAAAATACTTTTAAAAATATCAGGTAATAAGTTCCATCGGCAGCCAAACTATCATCATTCTTACACGGATAGTAAAAACAAATTGCGGACTCCAACTAGGAATCCTTTTAAAAATTTTGCTTAACTTCAAACTGCTTCTCGTCGCAATGGAAAGTAAAATCTTTTTCAATGGATGCGGAGTACACTTATTGAAGTCACAACGAAACGGAGGCAGATGCAAGGAGGATTTGGTTCCCAGGTACAAGTAGGAAACTATATCCTCCTTTGAAGCGCTTCTGACGTTGAATAGATAAATCCAGTGTTATAGTGGATGTTCACTCGACACTCTCTCTAGGACAACTTATGGATGTGGTACGCAAAAACAACCGAAAAACCCCTAGGGGCACTAACTAAGAATTCCATTTGTCGGAACAAGTGGCGGTAAGGGTCGACAAAAAAGTGTAAAAAGCATAACTTGGGATAGCTACCGATGAATTAGGGGAAGTAGAAAAGATTCATTACTGGTAAGGTTGTAAAACCAGCACTGTCGGGCCAGTAAGTAAATCGCAAATCCTCAACCAGTCGGCGCGGGCGCCTGTCGCTGCACGTGCGTGACCTTCCTAAACCCCTCGACCGCAGCCTGCCCATGATGCTTCAGTGAAATCCGCAATTCTGAGAAAATCCTTTCGAAGATATTTTAGCCCATAACTCTGCTGAAAAACCTTCCAATGACCTAATCGTAGAATTTGTCAGTCACCAATAGAGCAAGAAATTTTTATTTGCGACAAGATGTTCATTGAATTAAGCCATTTACAGTATAATGTGCAAAAACAAGATGACAATTATTCATAAAATATGTATTCAAGTGACCAATGTCATTGGAATTTTAGTATTCCGTAGTCTTTATGCAAGGATATCATATCCTTTTTTCCCTTATTCCCGCCGCCGTTTCGTGGCCGCCACAGTGGACCGTGCGGCCGAGGTGGATTCACATAAATCTGGTTGTTAAAATTAGGATCGCAAATTATCGCAAAAACTGCATTCTGGACATTGTTCTATATGCTTTTGTCTATCTCACAGTGCAAATAACTCCGTGTAGCCTGATGTAGATACAAACGATAATTACCGTTAAATATAAAAATCAATGAAAAATCAACACAGTTTTTGAAAAATTATAAAAATATGAATTTACTAGTAAAATGAAACAATCACTGTCTCTATTAATTTTGTGAAGACCAATTTTATGGATAAAAATACTTTGAAACCATTATTATTTACAACGGCTCTGTAATGAAGCCACAAATTTAGCTATTTTCAACGGAAAAAATTTAGTCGCTAAAATCACTCCGACATACTCTACTTTGAACAGCTGTAAAAATTATATTAACGTATTCCATGCCCTGTGTGGTATCCTATCTTATAGAGCACATGCCTAACCTTGAATATCAGCTTTTTTTGGTTGATTTGCGGTAACTTCATTTTTCGACTTTTGGCCAGCTTTTTTGGATTTTGGCCCACTGCAGTGCAGTGATGTGCACACGGCGTGAACCTACGGCGCACAGTGCACTGTGCTCCGTAGGTTCTGTCAGGCTGGACGCATGGAGAACGAGACTTGAGATTGGCAGCGGATCAGAGAGGTCACTTTTAATGAAAGAAACGAAACCATGAGCGGGATAAATACCGTGAATGGGCAACAAGCGCCACCTCCTCCCTTACTACCACCTCTACCTCCTTCGGGAAACGCGTGGAGTTTGAGCCGACCGACATCCACTCACCAAACCCATTAAGCATAATAATGGAGGTCCCCATTTTATCTATCCGTCAAGTGAACAATCCCTCAACGTCAGAACCTTCTCGGGATGGAAATCACGAGTGTATGGTATTTCCCGAGGTTTGGATATCATGCGCTCGGCAAACGACGATCTCTTTGATCGACACGGGGAGTCTAATATCCATGATTTCCGAGAAAAAAGTGATGTCTATGCAGAGTCAAGGAATGGAGATATCCCCGCTTTCCATTAATCGAACCCGTATTATGGGATACGAGCAGCATAGGAGGTCGCCTGCAACAAAACAGGCATTATTAAGCATTACTGTGGGCCATATAATGTGCATGTGGAAATCCTTTTGCATGCTGTATGCTGGTGACTGATCAACCATGCCAAACCTCCTAGAGGTGGCTCGCAGGCTCGCATTATATATATGTAATCTGGTTACCCGAGAAAGTGACGTATTGTGTTTGGCGATAAAGAAGTTGATATGCTCTGTATGTTTTTCGGGCATGTCGCTATCTTAAACCCATAGCCTGTATGGTTCATTGTTTTACTTAGAGGGTTTAGACACATACAAAACCATAGAGCACTGAGGGAGTCGCCTTGGAATATCCCTTTCCGGAATTATGTTGTTCTAGACTGCTGCGTTCCATTTATTGTATTCAATTTAATTGTTGTTGACCATTTTTGCATTATCAGTTCAAAGAAGGCTAATATATTTGGGGAAATTTTATATATTTTAAGTACCTCCAGTAAGTAAGAGTGAGGTATCGAGTCAAAAGCTTTTTTATAGTCTATGTAAGTAAGTTATGCTTAAATTTCGCTGTTTCTACAGGGCCTGTTGCGTCACTATGGAGTCTGTTATTAATTGGTCTTTGCATCCTTTTGAATATTTGTAGCAGTCTTTTTGCTCTTCTGTCATTACTTTTTGCCCATCGAGGTGAGTTTGGATTTTATTGGTGAGTATTGAAGTAAGTAGTTTGTGCATGGTTGGTAGGCAGGTTATTGGTCGGTAGTTTGCAGGATCTGTATTTGCATCGTTTTTGGGAAGGAGAAAAGTGCATCCTCTAACCAAAAACTTAGGAGTATCTATTGGTTTCTGTAATATATGGCAAAATATTCCTGCTAAGGTGGCATGCAAAGCAGTGAATTTTTTAATCCAGAAGTTCTGAAGTTTTTCCGGGCCAGGTGATTTCCAGTTTAGTGTTTTGCTAATTGCCTCCCAAACGTCGTACTCTGTTATTCTGATTGATGGCATATCTTTTACATCAGCGAGTCTGTTTCGTTCTTCACAGAGTGTCTCGGTATTGTTGTCATGTCTCTCTGTTTTTTACCATAAATTAGACAAATATTTTGTTAAGTGTACTATGGGGGGATATTCGGTTTGCGTTTTACTTTTTGCGTTCATTAAATTCCTATATAATTGCTTTTCGTTCTTTTGGAAGAGATTGTTTTGGCGTTTCCGCTCTGTACATTTTTTGTATCTCCTTAGCCTTTTAGAGTAGACGGCCAGTTGCTTCGAGTACTTATCAATTACCTCTGTGATCTTCTGAGCTGAAAGGTCTTCCTCACGAGCAGAATAAATTATCTGTTTGACTTTTTTGAGCAGTTTTTTTGTTTTCCTCTTTTATATTGTGTTAGCTGGCCCAGTATCTTGCGTATGTTTTCAATCCGATTTGTTAGTCTTTTCTCCCATGGGGGAGCTGACACAGTCTTCGGCTTACGTCTTCCATTGAAAGTGTCCACCTTCATGTTTAGTGATGTGACTGTGCATATTGCAGCACAGTACAGAAGCAGTTGAAGTTCTTCTATGCTATTGCAGTTCGAAGCTTGATTTGGAAGTATGTTATTATTGATGTACTCCATTATGCGAATCGCTTTATTAGATGTTGTGATCTTTGGAATGTAGGGTCGAAGTGCGGGATCGGTTCCAAAGTATTTTTCCTTTGCTTCATAAAAATTGCGCAAGATAATGTTTTCTTTATCATTGTCACTTCCCTTATCCTGTAATATAACTGAATCTATCTCTGGAGTTATATCTCATTCTTGTTCGATCAAGGTGTTGCACCCGAGGGTTCTCGGAGCCCCCCGCGACCACGAATCCTTGGTTCGGCTCCATCATTCTCCGTAATTTTGCGGCACCGCTGCCAAGGTTTGCTTTCCTCACCTCGCATTGCGTACTACCAGCCACCATCAATCGGTGGCGAAGACTGCGAGGGGAAAATATTCGGCGAAATATGGACGCATAATATCCTTGATTGCGGCATGGCAGCTTATTTTTATTATTCGAAGGGGTAAGGGAGGAAGGGAGGGGTTACCGTGGTTTCTTTTGCGTGAACAGACTACGTGCACTGTCGTCCACATAAATTCCCTAGGCGTTAGTTTAAGGGGGCACGGCATTGAGGCAAAATGCGCGGAGAAAAACCAAATTTTCCGAATAGTTACAAAATTTTACTTTTTTCGGGGTCCTTTCAGGGAGCCGCCGGGTTTTTTTTTGGGAGTTTTCCTGCATAACATCGATTTGTTCGACCACAATAAAAATTTCAGCTCTTTAACTTTAGTGGAACCATGCATTTTCGATTATTATTAACGTTTTAATTGCAAATTCCGTGTTTTCGACCTAGCGGTGCACAGGCGCACTGGGATCACTTACGTGAATTTCGTGGCTCTTCCTTGTCGGGAAGTGCTTTCTAAAAATTCGCGTTTAAGTTGCCTTGTGCCGGAAACCCTCAGTTGCATCTACTATTTTATGAAGAAATCTGCATTACCAAATTTGAAGTTTTTTTGCGGATCCGTAATTTTACCTGGAGAAATGAAATTTTTGATGGAGAAAATACCTGCTTTGGCCTTTCTGAATCAATTGAAACAATACATTTAGGATGATAGGTTGCCAAAATATACGACTTCTTGACTAATTTTAATCTATTTAGTTCCAGGAGGTTATCGGGGGTTTTTAGGTGCTTTTTCCATTAAATGCGTCATCGATTTCCTTCTATAAAAATTCCGGCTCTTTTGCTGTTGTGCAAGCATGGTTTTTCGATGGTATCATCCGTTTAAATTAAACATTCCATGCTCTCCTGGTAGTGGCACACAGGGGCACGTGAAAGACATCATTCACGTGAATATAGTGTCCTTAAGAAGGTAAGTGGCGAAAAAAAATTCCGAAAAATATGACAATTGTGTGTTGGTGGGATGCAAACTTCACGGCGGATGTGTTGTAAGATACCAAACGTTGTAGGAGTCGCCATTTCGATTAATTATTTTGAAGTAACCGTGAAAACTAAGTTAACCAGGTTACGGGAAAACTAAGACAGACCGTTAGATTGCGAAGTACCCTAAACGATTCCGAATTCATAAGGCAAATACTCAAGGCCGAAATCCGAAATTCAATATTCCCCATCTCGACAACGGAAAATCAAAAATCATTCGACTTATGGACATTCCAAGATATACAAAAAATCAAAATAAAAACATTGTATCTGTTGGTACAACGAATATGTCCTACGATTATTGCAAGTTGGTCAAAAAAATTCCAAAAATACTTTAAGCATTCGAAATTTTATAGAGTTAAAAAGATACTTTAAATCAAAATATTGCAATGAAAACCACACCAAAAAATCAACTAAAAAATCTTGTATTTAATTCATTAAGAACTTTGTCCTACAATTATTGCAAGTTGGTTTAAAAAAATCCAAAGATAGGCCGATAAGAAAAGCATTGGAAATTTTAAAAATCAAAAGAAATACTTATAATCAAAATATTGCAAAGACAACCACACCAAAAATCTAACTAAAAATCTCGTTTCTGTCAAATAAATTTCATGTTCCTAGGACATTAACATGTAGGCAATAAATGGAAAAAGTTTTAGTTTCATAACGCTCCAATATTAATTCGGATCGACATATTTCGAAAACTAATCGACTTTTTCGAGTTGTTTAGATTTTTTCCCCCGATCAATATTTTTTGTCCACCACCGGTAAAAATTTCGTCCTGCCAGCACGTCAGGAAATGGTCGGGAATTCATTTGAAGATACTGAATCAATTTTATAAGATGACAATATGTTATTTTTCAGTTATACATTTATATATTGTAAAATTTTGTAATATTTTATATACAGTGACTATTTATTTGATTGGATGCTAACGAATGACTAATGTTTTATGCGTATGGTAAACTATTATTTGAAAATTTAACTATCAAATGTATTATTGAAGCAATTTATCGTTTTAATAAACTATATTATTATTATTATTATTATTATTATTATTTTTATGTTTTTTCTTAAATTTTCTTCAGTTTTCACTGAGTAGCTTTAGTGTTAAGAGCACGGGTTTTCACCAAGGTAACTCTTCACTATTGAATTGCGTTGAGAAATTTTCTCGTGATATGACAGGTTGAAATTATTACAGCCTTTTGCAGTTTGATGTAAGTATTTGGATGGAGGTTGAGTATTTTGAAACTATTTTGTATGTGTTTTGGGATGATACCGGTAGCTGAGATGACAATTGGAGCTATATAAACCTGTTCCATATTCCATATTCTTTTTATTTCTATTGCCAGATCTTGGTACTTGTTAATTTTTCCTGTAGTTGTCTTTTCGATGTTATGCGACAGTGGCACGGCAATATCAACTATGTAGCAAGTTCTATATTTCTTGTCAATCAACACTATATCTGGTCTATTATTAACTATAGTTTTATCTGTTTGAATAGGCAGATCGTAATAGATTTTAAATTCGCCGTTTTCAAGCACTGTTTCAGGGTGGTACACATAATATGGGGTCTTAGTATCTATTAACTTGTGTTGGTAGGCCAGTTTTTGGTGGATAATTTTTGCAACTTGATTATGTCTACTTAAATATTCCGTATTAGCTAGCATCTTACAGCCAGATATAATGTGCTGGATTGTTTCAGGTACTTGAAAACACCTTCTACATTTGTCATCTGTTATGCTTTTAAGCTATTATTATTATTATTATTATTTTCATTTTTCCCTCTTGCTATCTTACAAGGATTTTTCACAGTGAACGGACCAAGTCAAGTTCAGCTGTGTTTTGTTATTACTTCCGTAATTATTCTATTGAAAGGAACCGTCGGACAATATGACAGGTGTCCAGGATGACTGACTTTTGTATTTTTGGTAGAGTTTTCTCCAAGTTTAGCTTTTTTAGCTGGTGTAGAACTTCGCACGGTGTGATTCCTGTTGTTGTTATCACTATTGGGCATATATCTACTGACTGCATCTTCCACAAGGCTTTGATCTCTGCTGCAAGTTCTGCATATTTGTTAATTTTGGTGGATTGTGCTTTCTGTACATTATGGTTTAAGGGAATTGTCACGTCTATGAGGGTAGTGTGCCGTTTTATTTTGTCTATTATAACTATGTCCGGTCTATTGTTTTTAATTGCTCGGTCAGTTTTTATTTCTGCATTCCAGTATAGTTTGCACTCATTGTTTTCCATAACATCAGGTGGATGGTATTTGTAGTATGGTTCATCGGTGTCCAGGATTCTATTTTTTCTTGCCAGTTCTTGGTGCATGATTTTAGCTACATTGTCATGTCTACTGGTATATTCATTTGCTGCTAGAGCCGTGCAACTTCCCATAATATGCTCTATTGTCTCAGATTGGTTCTTGCATCTTCTGCACTGATCGCTGTTTATGTTTTCTTTTAATATGAACTTTCTGTAGTTCCTCGTCAATATTATGCGATCTTGAATGGCCCTCATAAATCCAATTGTTTCCCCATATATATTCCCTTGTTTCAACCATATATTTGAAGCCTCTTTATCTGTGTGTGGCATGTTTAACTGATGAGGATGGTGCCCATGAAGCTCTTTACTTTTCCATTGATTGATTAGTTGTTCTGTAGTTTGATTCGGGATGTCTAGTTCACGGTTGCTTAGATGAAGTGGTGTGTAGTGAGTGTCTGTTTTACATACTATTTCGAAAAGTTTGCATTTGACTCCTTTGCCATAGAAGTATTGTCTTAGATCAGCAATTTGCTTATAGTGAAGCTGTACAGCATCAAGAATACCAAGTCCTCCTTCATGTGTGGGAAGTATTACTCTTTCTGTGGAGCTCTTTGGGTGGTGTAAACGGTATTTTGTAAGAAGGGTTCTCACAATTCTGTTTATTTCATTAAGATCGGTCAAGGTCCATTTGATAATTTCAAAGGTATAGAGAAGGATTGGTATTGCAAAAGTATTGATGGCTTTTACTTTATTCCGCCCGTGAAGTTCCGTTTTCAGGATATTTTCTATTCTGCTGCTAAGTTCTTTCTTTATGTTGTCTTTTAACTGTGTATGGGGTATGCCCATTAGTTGGGCAATGCCTAGATATCGGTAACTTTCGGTTTCTTTAAGGTTTTCTATTAAAGTATTTTCATCGAGGGTATAACCATCTGTGGCTGTTAGTTTTCCCCTCTGTAGATGAATGGATTTGCATTTGTCTATACCGAATTCCATTCTGACGCCTTTAGTAAAATTGTTAGTTATGGTTAGCAGTTTTTGTAACTGCATGGGCGTGTTCCCGTACAGCTTCAAGTCATCCATGTATAACAGATGATTTAGGGTGTAGTTGTTGTTTTTCGGGCTTGTGGCTATCTTAAACCCATAACCTGTATGGTTCAGTGGTATTATTATTATTATTATTATTATTGTTTCTGCTTTAGTTTTTCAATATTTTTACACAAGTTAAAATAAGTTCGACGAAAATTTATCAAATAAAATTAAGTTAACATTTATAAAAATTAAAGGTTTGATTTGATGGTAATGCACCTTTTTAACAGAATAGTCATTATAACTTTTTTAACCTTTCATCCTAGCAGTGATTATGATTATACTTACAGGGAAATATTTGCCATGATCTCAGCCACCGTTGGGGCGAGGATAAACAGTATTGTTAAGACAAAATAGGTGTAGTTAGATCGGCTGAAGTGTTTAAATGCCACGTAACAGTCTGTCACTACGTCCAGAAGGTAGAGAACAGGGAAGATCATCAGAAGGAAAACCTGTTGGAACAAAAACATCGAGACAATAGAAATACCTTTCATACTCTGTACATGCAAGCTTATCTATGTCACACATCATGAACGAGTACTAAAAAACCTGGTTCAATATATGTGTGTGGTTGAGTTAAAATGTAAACAATTTATAGAGTTTTCAACTATTTTTTTTAGTTTAATGGTTGATATTTTAAAATTTCCTAGCTATTATCAAGGAGTTCAAACTACTTAGAATACTTAATTTGCACATATATCACGTGTTAGATATATCATGTTAATTATAGATAGATATAGCATATAAATTAGAGATAATACAAACAATTTGACCACCACTTCTCAAGTCTATAAATGTGCCAATCAACGTAGCAGAAATGTACACAGGTACGCCATTCCACAGTCATGAAAAATAAAAATTACACAACATTATCAAGTGTAACAATTCTTAAGAGTTTTAAGTGCATTAAGGGAGAGGTAAGGTAGAGATACGTTGGGGTTTTGGTGTCAAAAAGTGGGGATATGAAGGTTGTGGAAGAAAGAGTCTCTTTTTAGGGTCTCGGTAGATAAGCAGGTCAGGGGGTAAAGAGAAAGGTGTCTAGGTGGGTGAGGGTACTACGGAGGAAGACTGTGAAGGCTTGCGTGGTACCCTCACCCAACTCGGAACCTTTTTCTTCCCCCTGACCTGCTCCTCTTCCGAGAGCCGAAAATCGACTGTTTATCCCACAACCTCCTATATCCCAACTTTTTAACACCCAAACCCAATCCTCCACCTTACGATCTCCTTTCAAGCACCAAGAAATATATAAGGAAGAACTATTAAGACTTTTTACACTCGATGATGTGGTTTGTAACAACGAAACGCGTAGAGTCAGAATAACATTCAGTACAATTATTGCAATGTCCAATTTTACTAACCTTTAGAGGAAGGTAATAGGCAGATTATATGGGGATATGGTGATTGGAAGGATATTCTGCTGTAAGTATCAACATATGCTGGGAAGGAAGTGGAAAATATTCAATGGTTGGAAAGCCCAGTGGAAATGATATTATGAAAAGGAAATTTTGAAGTCGAAAAAGGTGGGTGTTTCTTAACTGGAAGTAAGACATTGAAAATGGTGGCATGCGCCTAAAAAACAGCGTATGATTAATTAATGGGTGTAAATTCGGTTAATTGATGCGAGACAGAGGTTTGAATCAGTGCCGATGATGACTTCGAAGAAGTGGGCACTATTGGAGGACTATCAGCATATTTTCCCGACTCTTTTTTCATAGCAAACTCTGCGTAGGTTATATCTTAAAAAAGAAAATTCAAATTGTGGCAATAAAAAACTACTATCATTTAAAAAGGGCATTACTCACTAAAGGATATATTAGAATCTGTGGGGATTTTTCAAATGCAAAGTAAAAATTTAATGACAAAATATAATAGCGATTTCATCATCATTGATCAAACTAGGTGCTCATATAGAGTAAATATGACGAGAAGGCTAACCTCAAAAGGGTGAAATTCTGTGCATATTGTAGTTGGGAGCAGCGGCACAGCTAGGAATTAAGGCTGGGGGGAGGGGTTTAGGTGCAACTAATTCCGGGGTGTGTGAGGGTATGGAATACCCTACAGGATAAGCGTTAGGTGCGAGATAAATAAATTGCGGAATTTCAAGATAAATTGTTCAAAATGGTGAGTTTCACGGCTTTCTGTGGGATATTTTATTAATCCTTACAGTATTATATTAGTAATATTAATCCAATTAAGAAAAATTGATTAAAGTTAAAAATTTCTCTGAGCTCTGGGGGGGGGTTTATCCCCCAATCCCCCTCCTCACTGCACCACTGAGTTCCATTTAAAATCCATAAAGTATACTGAAAATAAAATAAATCGCGAAAAAACTAATTAAACGAATTAGGATGAGTTGTCACAGTGATTTTACTGTGGGAGAGAAAAAAAATAGCCTTCATAGGGACTCGAACCCAAAATCGTACTATTATTATTATTTCGTCGAATTTAGAACACCGTTGTCCTCTCTCCCAATTAACTTGATTAACAATCTCAAACATCCATGCCCTGGATAATGACCAAATCACTCAGGCGGGATTCGAACCCGCGACCTCTAGAAAAGCAACTGGGAACTTTACCCCGGCGCCACCGAGACCAGCAATCTATAGCTACTTCACATGTCCCATAAATGTAACATAACGTAAACCGCGACACCACGGTGGAAATATTGGAAGAAAATCATGGTGTAGAAATATATACAGACGAATATCCCTCGAAGCCTATGCGGAAGATAGCCGCGACACTTTTTCTGCCTTACCTGTAGAGTCTCAGAAAATGATATTGGCATCCAGATCCCAAAAAACATTTCTGCGATGTCTTGTTGTTAGTTACACTCAAAACTACAAAAAATTTCATGCAAAAAGTGGAGCTGCAGCGTCACCTCTGGATGGAGCTACAATCTAGGAAATACGACTTGATGTTAACGCTATAGCTACAAAATTTTCCCTTGTTAATTTAGGTTTAATTTAACAACATGATTTACATTTAGCCATAAACTTAGCAATGAATACATTTATTGTTTCAAATAACGTTAGCCCACCTGTGATTGTTCTATGGTTTTTCTATTTTTCATTTGTTCTGTTTTCACGGATAAGATCTTCAGATAAGATCTTTCTTTGGCAGCGGCCTCGTCATGATATGAGCCCTTTCATGTTTTGTGGAGATATTTTGAACTTCAAGCTTGCCTTCTGTCACTTTCATTCTTTTCGTACGACGAATCTCTGAATTGCTCTAGTCTCACCGCTGCTGAAATGTCAACTTGGTTGACAGGAACACTTTTAAGTAGTATATTTTCTATGAACAGTCTGACAAACCGAATTGCCTGTTTGGTCCCTTCATTTGCTCTAATGATTTCTGCTTCAGTTGTGTTAAGTTGCTACGACAACTCGTAGTTGACTCATTCATGAAATCAATCTTCCTGCATACCTAATGACGAACTCCGAGGGTAGACGAGCCGTCGAAGTGCATCCTATAAAATATACATCGCTGTAGACTTGCAGAAAACCCTCAACAGCATTGATTTAATACACTTTCCCCAGATTCAATGTCCCTGCTTTGTGTCTGAAAACTCTCCTGACTCGTACCACATCTCCTTAACATGAATTTTTCAGTGTCTTCTAAAGGAATCCAACACTATAAGCCACGCATGGTCTTGTGCCAAGCATCACTTATATCAATGCTCCAACGACCTTTCTGTTGGAAAACTTTGGTGCCTAGTCATCTTTCCCTGGTGTGGAAATTTCTGCACCTTTTAACATTGGAGTTGAAACCAGTCCACAGTCCGAACATTAAAGCGTTGCATTTTAGGTTCCCTTTTCTTGACTGCTTAGTTACATACATATCTACAAAAACTATCGTAAAAAGCCTGGCTTCGCAGCGCCATCTATCAATTACTCTGCAATCCAATCCGATCCGATTTCCTAACCAATCCGATTTCCACTAGGAGCACATATCCAAGTGCTGCAGCAGACGGTTAGACATGCAGAATCGCTTACAGGCTGAGGATATTTCATTATTGTAACCCATTCACACTCTCTCACTCCACTGGTGCCGAAACCTTGGGTTAAGGAAGCGAGAGAGGGGGAAGGTAATGAGGATGGGCGGTGTTACATAAGTTAAAATGGGCCGACACCGTCACAATGGAAAACAATACATATAATAGAAGAATTATCATTTATCAGGAGTGAAAATATTTTTGTGATCTTCAACGTAAAAGTGAAACTAACTCAAAACATAGTAAACAAACATTTTTACGTGGAATTAAATTTCATGCCGATATATCGGCCCCTTGAGCATCTAAGGATTAATAAGAATTAGTCATCGAAATGTTAAGTAGCATTAGTGAGACACCCAAATAGCAAATTATCAGGTAATGTTACCTCTCTAATTGTAACTAATGTGTAAAATTAGCCATGAAATGTAGGCAAATGCAGATGTCAACATGGCGACAACAATAAGAATATACTTACGCTAATCTTCTGAGCACGAAAATCTTCTCTGTTTACATTGCATTTCAATGCATCCGACGCTTCAGTTATGGTTGTATTCAATGTGTAGTCCTCTACAGTTTGAATGTTGTCCCTCCATTCCCCTGACTTCTCATCATACCAAATGCTCCGAGCCTCCTTATAGAAGTTTTCAAGCACATTCTTCTCTTCTGAGTACGCCAATTTCTTCAACACATCCCTTTCGGCTCCATAAAGAAGATCGTGTATTGGCAGCTGGGACCACCTGCTCGCCCTGGGACCGAAAGATTTCATTAGTTTCTCCTCCAATGCCATCCGACCCTCTGATTTTTCAACGCAGGTGGTCTGGGTCCGCGAGAGTTGATCCGTCAGCTCTGTACTCTGAAATTCCCCGTTGCTGGGCTGCAGTGATATGTTGTCTGTAATTTGCCCCAAAGACTCATTCGGGAATATCGCCACCTCGTCTTTGTTGGTGAAATTGCCATCCCTGGAAGGAAGTAGTATTTGTTTGGTAAATCATTTTTTACATATCCAGAGGTGAAATATGCTCTTTGAATATATAATCTAAATCATTGTATGAATTACCTTTGAATTGGGACTCATATTGACTGTATCTGGTCTATTATGTGTTCCTATCCCTTTCTTTCCTGAGCCATGAATTTATTTATGCATATATTGTGACCAACAGGCCTTTTCCCAGCTTATTTGTTCCAAAATAAGAGCATCTTGCCGGGTATTCATGTCGGGAGCGGTTGTTTGCGAGGGAAGCTAGTATAGTATGACATTCACTGGAATCGCATAGTAAAATTGCACTAACATACTTTTATATTAAACGGTATCGAGTGAACATCATGCCACTGCCACAGGGGCATCACGACACTTATATCATGATATATAATTGGTTATACGAGTGACGTAAGTTTAGCAGCGATTGGTGGAGAGATACTCTCTCGCCAGTACGCGCCATAGCTACAGGTAATTTTAATGCGAAGAACTTGAGCTGCGGCTGTAATTCAACCAATAATAGGTTTGTTGCTGGTGCTGATGCAACAACAATAAACTCGTAACCTGGATAGCATCGCTCCAAGCATCCCTTGACGCACTTCACTGCGCAAGGCTCCTCCGTTATCCATAGTCTCCACAAAGGAGGATTTCAACAAAGTTGAAGGTCATATCCTGGTTGAACTACTTAAAGGTAAATTTGTCAATCTCAAACCTGGGTGATAGACTCAATTCTGTGAGCGGTGAAATCAAGCGAGTGAACGGACGACAAACTAACTCGAGCAGTACGTAAACGAATCTGAACAAAAGTTCTTAAAAATGTTGTTGGGCTAATGCCGCTCTCGTGGGGACCACCGATGGCCAGTCCCACTTATGAGGTTCACCCTCGACTCCGACCCTTTCCCGGGGACCCAAGCTCGCGAGGGACGGACCAAAACAATGGGAGGGCCCCCACCCATCTGGGCCGCATGTAGTGCATTTTGCATTTTACAATTCTTTTAGTGCTATCAACAATTTGTTGGCTTTATTGTCTTCTTGATCACACCAGAGATATGGGCGTTTTTTGTCATCTTTCTACGACGATTTTTAAGAATTTTGTCCAATCTGCGATAAAAGTCCCCTTTTGACTTGGAAACGCTGTAGCCATCAACTGTGGGGTGGGTAGGGAAATCCTCTCGGGCCCAAAGTGCTTGGCATCCAGGAATGGCAAACTCTGTTTTGTCCTGGGAATTGGAAAATGTTGTACATACTAATACATTACAATTTCACAATCATGCAAAGGAAAAACTTGCCAACCGTTCATGCAGTCATGATGAGAAAGCGTAGGAAAAAAGGAAAATTTCTGAAACATAAATTAAGGAACACATAAGTCAACAGGATACAACCTATCAAAAGTCAAAAAACCTATTAGTAAGTTCTAAATATACATCTATGTAATGCCAATGCGAGCCACCTCTGGGGTGTTTGGCAGGGGGTGACCAATCTTCAACATGCAGTATGCAAGATAACCGCTGCATTTCACACCCCCATTTCATATAAATATTCTACACATTCACGCGAAGATGTAACTTACCAATGGTTAGCAATTCCTAAAGTAAATCCATGCAATTTTAGATCTAAAAAGAAAAACAAAACATGCAGTGAGTCGTCCTAGCGAGTGACGCCAACAATTCTATAAATTGAGACATGGTTGCTGTCCTTGTAATAGTAAGAGGGAAGAATGGCGATCTAAATCTCGCTTCTTTGCAGTCTATTTCTTTTAGTTTCTTCTCGTGATCACGTCTTAGTACGCATACTAAGACGTACGTACGTCGGTAAACGTAATATTTTTGATTCACTTTTCGACCAATATCTATGAAATAATATTCTTGTCTGAAATCTGGTTAAACCTTCACTATCCGATGCAATGATGCACCTTCCAGAATATGAATAATTTAGTTTGGATAGAGATGACAACATCGGTGGCGGTGTGGGACATTATATTCATCACAGCCTGAAAGGCAGAGTACTGTCTTTTTCACCTTCACCTTACTCAGAAAAACCTTAATTTTTAATTGCTGAAGTTACAGGTTTATACTCTAATAATGTATTGCAGTGTATCATGTACCGTCTACCTAAATTCTTTTTATTTAGTGACTTTCAGTGTGTTCTACTTAGACATTATTCAACATACAAAAATCTTATCATTCTAGGTGACTTTAACATTGATGTTCTCCGAATCAACTACGAAACCTCCTATCTAAATAAACTTCATTTTTAGTATTAACCTACTTTTAGTCCCTTTTGAACCCACTCATCACACTTCATCTAATCATACTCTCTTAGATCAGTGCATAATTGTTCGCTTATGCTCGTACGAGGCTGACGTGCCTAGCGAACGCTACGTCGAACTTTCACTCTTGTTTACCCTCTGTCGACCCTGATCTCTGCCACTATGCCGAGGCCCGGCCTGAAGAAGGACTTTGACCGAGATTATATTGATGTTAAGTCCATGATCGATGGAATAATGAAGACCATGTCTTCTTTCGATGAAGATCTGGAGAAGGCGAATAAAGAGAAGACACCAAAAAAGCAGGAAAGCCTGACTGCGCTGGGTCAAAAATTTGTAACCTTCAAGACGTCGGTTGAACGATTTGCAGCGTGTCATGGCAAAAATGGAGGAGTTGAAGAAGAAGTCTGAGGACTTTGACGATCGTCCTGACACTTTTGAGCAGTACTCAAGAAGGAACTGCCTATTGATTCATGAAATAAAGGAAGATGACCGGGAAGACTGAATGAAGGTGACTGAGGACTTCTTCTCCAATAAGATTAGGGTAAAAGTCAATCCAATCCTTCTTGGGCGAGCTCACAGGGTTGCCATCACCGTGCCTCGAACGATTCCTTGAGGGCCATCATAGTGAGATTACTTTCATACCAGGAGAAAGAAAATGAGGAGAGTGCCCCGCACGGGGGGAAGAGAGTGATCTCTTCCTTTGGGAAGCCGCGCCCCCACGGACCCGAGCCCACCGAGGAGACAACCTCGTCAAAAAACCCTTCGTACGCTAGGATAGCGTCCAGACAGCATGTGACTCTGCTGTTCTGAGTAGCCGTAACATCTGGCGTCCAGAATCACCCACGTGTTTGCCGTTCGTGGAGACCCGTAAGTGGGGAGAAAGGGATCCTGGTGGGTGAGTTCTCCGGCACCCAGCTGGGCGTCGGATACCCGGTATGGGCCGGAGTTCAATACCCCACTTCGGCCCTGGATTCCCCGCAAAACGGGCGGCCGAGAAGAGCCCAGCTCGGTCAATCGGCTCCTGGCGGCTGGGGAGCTTGGCGGCTCCTTCCCAGCGGACGCCAGGACGGGTAAGTGCCGGAGATATAGGGGTCTCCGTAGGGCGGCCGAAGGCGTGTGGGTTCGGAGGGCTCCCGCGCTGAAGGTTCTAACCCGAAAGAGACCCCCTTTCGAAGGTTCCTATCCCTTGGGTAGCCCTGGCAACCACACCGGCTCTCGGTGTGGCGTCCCGAATGTGTGGCTCCGTGGTGGGTGGGGAGCCCAGGGGATGAAATATATCACTGTATGGAGTCTGAAATTCTTCCTCCACCAAAGAGATCCCGCCCGGATACGGGCGGATGAGAAAATGTATTTGAAAGAGCCACACGGTTTCTGTCATTGAAATGCGCCAAGGACGGTGAAAATTTGAAAAGGGTATATTCCTTCTTTATTAAAAAAGCACTACAAGCCATAATTTCTGGAGAGCCAAACTCAGTCAAAAAACTCAGAGATGGTTCCATATTAATTGAAACAGCTAATAACATCCAAGCCGAAAAATTGTTAAAAACCGAAAAGTTGCACGATATATCTATCACTGTCGAGATCCACCGTACTTTAAATACCTCTAGGGGTGTGATCAGACACTACGACCTTTTTTATGTGGAACCAGATGAAATTAAGAAGGAGATAGCTTCCCAGGGTGTCATCGATTGACGAAGACTTACAACAAAGCGTAATGGTGAAGTGATCAATACCACCTAGGTTATCCTCACGTTCGCTTTGGATAAAATCCCAAGCAAAGTCTATCTAGGCTATGAATCGGTACCTGTGAGACCTTTCTTTCCCAACCCGATGCGTTGCTTTCAATGCTAAAAATTCGGCCACATCGCACCGCGATGTGAGGGCAAGAACACCTGCCCGCGCTGTGGCAAGGACAAACATGACGGTGAGAAATGTACCTCGGAGCCTTTCTGCGTCAACTGCGAGGGTACGCATCCATCGTACTCTCGAGATTGCCCCGTCATGAAAGATGAAAGGAAGATAATGGAAATCAAGACCCTGTAAAGAATTCCCTACTCCGAGGCACGAATGAAATACCGATCACAGATGGCCCCAGCATTCTCAAAATCGTTTTCGCAAATAGTGGCAACCACTAAAAAAAACTACATGTACCATTTCTACGAAGACTGATAATAATTTTCACTTTGAGAGCACGAAGATGTCCATACTAGAACAAAAAAAAACGGAAAAGCAAATTAATAAAGTCACAGACAGGAAAAGTCATTCTAAGACGGTTTCCCCTAAGAAAACCCCAAAATCTAGTTCTGAGGATGTTGAGAAAAAGCGGGATAAAACACTTCCACCCACATCCTCTAACGATGCACAATATGATGCCATGGAAGAAGACCTCTGTGTCTCGGACACAGAAGTGTTCCAGGCCAGGATAAAGCAGAGGAAACAGCGGTTAAAACGTTGATCCTCCGTTCACTGTGTATTTAAACCATGTATTTTATTCTACAATGGAATATGAATGGTTTTTATAGGCACAAGGAGGAGCTGGTTGTTTTAATTAGAGACTATAACCCCGTCTGCATATGCCTGCAAGAGACGCATTTTAAGCTGACAGACAAGACCGTTTTAAAAGGTTTTAAATTTTTTAGACTTGACGATACCAGTGGTCAGCGAGCCCAGGGTGGAGTGGCAATTGCTATTCGGGAGGCCCTATACACCTCACGAGTGCAATTGAACACTCCGCTGCAGGTAATTGCAGTGACAGTACACGCACCCGAGGCAATTACTCTCTGCAACGTATATCTGCCGGAAGGTGCACCCGTCACCCGTTTTAATCTAGAATCCCTTGTTCACCAGATACCTCAGCCTTTTATTTTACTCGGATATTTTAATGCTCACGATCGTCTATGGGGAAGCACCCCGGGACAGTGCAACCGCGGGGGACGTATTTTATCAAGTTTTATTTGTGAATTTAACCTATTTTTACTCAATAATGACGAGAAAACCCGTTTTAAATCCTATAGCGGCGATTTTTCCTCCATTGACTTGTGTATTTATCGACTAGTGTGGTCAATAAACTCACTCTCTCTGTGAATAAGGACCTTAGTGGGAGCGACCACTTTCCCCTTTTAATGAAAAGGGAGCAAAATTTTAACCCCGAATTTATTAGACCAGGCCGTTGGACCGTCCGGAAAGCCGATTGACATTGTTTCAACTCAAATTTTAACTACGTGTGGGATAAAAACAACGACTGCGTAACAAACGTAAATCTTTTGACGTCCAGCATTATTAAAGCTGCCGAAATTAGCGTACCACGATCTTCCAAGAAATTCAGTGCCATGGTAGAATGAAACCTGCGCAGAAGCCATTAAGAAACGTAAGAAAGCTCTTCGAATTTTCAACAAGTATCACACAGCAAATAATCTCTCCGCTTTTCGGCGACTAAGAGCGAAAGCGCGTCAGGTAATAAAGGACGCAAGGAGGGCTTCTTGGACGAATTTTGTCTCCGGTGTCAACCACAGGACTCCACTTGCACAGGTATGGTGTAAGGTGAGGAGCATATCGGGTAGCAGCCAGCATCTATGTATATCCCCCCTAGAAGTCGAAGGGAAGATTATCACTTCTCTAGTTGCGATAGGGAACGTATTCGGCCCATTACTCGTCAAAGTGAGCAGTGACGAATGCTATGAAACTTCTTTTACGATCCTCAAAAACGGCTCGAGAACGTTCCCATATCCTTTAACGAGCCTAAAGCGACGGCAGATTACAATATTCCATTTACAATGTGGGAGCTGAATTCTGCCATCTATGACTCCCACGACACGTCCCCAGGAGCCGACGAGATCCACAATGCCTTTCTCCGAAATCTATCGGAATCGGCGTTGCTGGAAGTCCTTGAAACTTTTAATCAGCTCTGGGCCACTGGTGATTTTCCTCCATCCTGGCGGGAGTCCGTCATTGTTCCCATCCCAAAACATGGAAAAGACCAAGCTGATCCTAATTCTTACCGGCCGATTTCTCTCACCAGCTGCCTGTGCAAGTTTGTGGAGCGAATGGTGAATCGACATCTCATTTGGTGGCTGGAGTGACGAACACTTCCCTCTAGCATACAATGCGGATTCAGACGGAACCGTTCCACCATGGACCACTTGGTTAGAATTGAAAATTTCATCAAAGAAGCCTTCCTTCTCCGCCAACAAGTAGTCGGTATATTCTTCGACTTAGAGAAGGCTTACGACCGGGTCTGGCGACATAAGATTTTACACGTATTACGCGAGTGGGGTTTTAGAGGCTGTTTGCCCATTTTTATAAAAAAAATTAACCAGCCGTGTTTTTAAAGTGAGGACGGGACAGTTTTTATAAAATTTTTACCCTCTTGACAATGGAGTTCCCCAAGGCGTTCCCGTTTTGAGCGTGACACTGTTCGCTATTGCGATCAACGACATAGATCACTGCATCCAGGAGCCAGTGATAGGGTCAGTGTTTGTGGATGATCTCGCGATTTTCTGCAGATCATCCAGGGTCGTGAATGCATCGCGTACGGCGCAGCTCTCCATAAATAAACTTCACAAGTGGACCCAAAGTAACGGCTTCCTTTTCTCTTTGGGGAAAACAAAGTGCGTTCACTTTTCCGGCACTCGGGGCATCCATGCAAATCCCATATTACACCTTGGCGGTAGAAACCTCCCATTTGTGGAATCAGTCCGTTTTCTGGGGATGACCCTCGACCACAAACTGAGCTGGAAAGAGCACATTAATTCTGTCAAGGTAAACTGTTTGAAGTCTTTAAACATTTTAAAGTATTTAGGCCACGAATCTTGGGGAGCAGACCGCACCACCTTAATTTTACTTTACCGCACACTGGTGCGGTCGAAATTAGACTACGGCTCATTCGTGTATGCGTCCGCTCGCGAGACGTATTTGAAAGCACTTAATTCAGTGCACAACGCAGGTCTGCGACTATGCATTGGGGCGTTTAGGACCAGCCCGATCCCTAGTATCTATACCGACGCAGGTGAGCCGCCCCTATGCTAACGAAGGACCTGGCTTCTTTGTAGCTACATTTCCAAAATTTTAGCAATGACGAGTCATCCATGTTATAGTTTACTTTTTAAACCCCGTTTCATAAATGTTTTTAACCGAAGGATTAGAGCAACCAGACCAGTAAGCGTTCGCTTTAACGATTTTATTCGCGGGTACAATTTCACGCTGCCAGAAGTGTATCCTGCTTCATTCTCGGAACACCACCCCCCTTGAATGGCTCCCACTCCGGTGGTGAATACTATTTTACGATCTCGACCGAAGTCTTCCACAACTCCCTCGGAGTACCAGCGTTTGTTTGCCATGTTCCGATGGAATCACCCCAACCTTACCCCCATTTACACTGACGGCTCGAAAGATAACTCTGCTTGTGCATGTGCAGTGTTCTCCCCTATCCACGGGAACATCAGAGCGAAGCTACACCCGATGTGCAGTGTTTACACGGCGGAGCTCTATGCCATAAGGACAGCTCTAGAAGCCCTAGGTGACTACGGCGGCTCCTTCGTCATATGCACTGACTCCAGGAGCTCGCTACAAGCCATCTCTGGCTTCTCACCCGTGCACCCGATCGTGCAAGAAATACACTCCCTGCTGCTGACCCTTACGAGAAAGGGTTTGAATATCCGTTTTTTGTGGGTACCGGGACATGAGGGGATAGCCGGGAATGAGATAGCAGACGCTATGGCCAAGGAAGCTCTGAGTAACGAAAATCTTGTCTCAACGCTGGTTCTCTACGAGGACCTAAGATCATCTCTAAGGAATGCGGTATTTGAAAAATGGAGGGAGTCGTGGAGGAATCTTAATAATAACAGGCTCCGTGGCATCAAGGACATAGTAGCAGCGTGGCCCTCCTCAGCTCGTAGTAATCGGAGAGAGGAAGTAGTACTAACACGATTGAGGACAGGGCACAGCCCCCTGACCCATGCGTATCTCTTTACTGAAGAGAAGGAACCTCCCCAAATTGAGGATTATAAGTGTCCATTAAGTATTAGACACATCATGCTTGATTGTGTTAAGTACCGCGAAGCGCGAAGACGAATATAATTTAGGGGGAGACCTGAAAACCCTAATAGGAGACCACCCTACCTCTTCTTGTATATTTTCTATGCCAGCATTTCCTTTGTCAGTGTACGGTTACGTTACAATTACGGAATTTTAATAACTCCAATAGTGACACATTTCACTCGCCCTCACCCGTCATAATCTGTACATTTCGGTTTCTCAGAGAAATAAACATCTTTAATAAAGTCTAATTATGCACAGTCTTTGAACAAATACATCAGATGCAGTGGATTACTTTATGCATACCTTTTGTAATTAAATCACACAGTAGTGGTGCAAAATGACCTAGCCGTCGACGCACCCTAAATCCAAACACTACACTACATGAGGAGAGTGAAGAGGAATCTCAAGGCGACGGGCTTCCTAATTACGGAGTCTCTCACTGCTATCCACAAGAGGATTCTTCAAGAAGCGAAGAACTGGGTAGGGACCCGTAATGTTTGGATCCAATATGGAAAAATAGTCATCTTACGAGAAAACGGGTCGAGGGATTTAAAATCTTCAATAAGGGACCTTCAAAGGAACAAGGGAGGTTAAAATACATCACCAACCGATGATGGATCTTTACGCTAAGTTGTGGGAGTTGAGCAAACAGGCAAGAGAAAGTAAAGTTTCCTGATTTTCGTTACTGGTAGTCCTTCTCAATTTAAAACATAATTCCTGTTGCATTTATCACTGCTGAGTGAACTCCAAGTCACCCCTGTTCCTGATGGCCTGCACTCTCATCCCTGTCCCTGAGTATCCAGTCAGCCCTGTTCCCGTCTCATCGTTGTTCGTCTCGAGCCACACCGCTGACCCGGCATCATCTTCCCATCGGTATATCCTCAAGCTCCCCAGTTGTTAGTGTCCCCAAGTGTCAATAAGTGTTTCCCTGGTGTGATCTTGCCCTATCGAAGGGTAAATAGTGTTATTTGTTGTGTTAAGTGCGTGTTAGTGCTTAATATGTGTCTAAGTGTTTAAAAAAGGCAATCTATTTGACTATAAGTGACCTATAAGTGTGCGTGTGTTCCCAAGTGTTTTTCCATTCCATTTTCGAGTTTTACTCTTCTTGTATATTTTCTATGCCAACAATTCCTTTGTCAGTGTACGGTTACGTTACAATTACGGAATTTGAATAACTCCAATAGTGACACACTTCACTCGCCCTCTCCCGTCATCGGTCAGATTTCGCTTCCAGCCTCTGTTGCGATAGTCGGCATTCCCTCAACAACTACAATACCCACAATGCACCTCATGCAGTGCCCCGTTCTCAAAATATTCCACTCCCAAGCGACTCACCGTTAAACCCTCTAGCTGAACATTTTGTCCATTCCCTCACTCCAACTCCAGCGGTAACATTACACAGCTCATATACTGGGCAAAATTCCCCCTTATCACATGACCCACCTGTTCTCCCTCTTGCTAAAGAAATTTTACCTGCACTTGTCCCAAAACCCGAGGACGCACTGACAACCAACCTTAGTCCCAATGCACCTGAATTCATCCCTTCACGTATAAACCAAAAGCATTCAAATGGTTGACAAATAAAATCGAACATGTGTAAACATATTCCACGGGGAAGCTCTTATAAAACCAAATGAAATATTTTCCCCATTCTTTTAAAATGATACACTTAAATATGCACAGTTTTCCTGCGCATTTTGACGAGATACGTCAACTTCTCTCTAACAACAATGTACGTCGTTAGTGATGTTGGAGTTCAATTGCATGCTACATGCTGGTGATTGATCACCCCCTGCCAAACACTCTAAAGTTGGCTCTCAGGATATTAGGTAGTTGTAGATGTACATATCATATCCACGGCTGAAACATGGTTGAAGCCCTTCATGCCTTCTAAAGCCGTTGAACTGCCGGATTATTTTCTTTTTCGCAAAGATCGCGCTGGAAAATGCGGTGGTGACGTACAAAGGCACGTACGTAACGACTTATAATTTAAAATACTTTCTACGAGTGAGTCCTACTATGACAGGTGGCCAAAATATCTTTTTGTTGAGATTAATATAAATTTCACAAAGATTCTTATCGGCTACATATACAGACCACCTAAACTGGGTCATTTAGGTGACTTGGATGCGGTAATATCTGAGTATTCCACGTAATATGATCATATAATAATAGCAGGAGATGTTAATACAAACTTTAATACAGAGGTGCACGAACGGTCTTTTTAAAAAGAATTTTCACCGAAAACTATCTCAAAATCCTACCGTTAGGCCAGACTAATGCTACGAAAACTTCGTCAACATGGATTGATCTTATGGCAACGGCAAAAAAAGAAAAGGTTATTGCGCACGGACAGCTTCCAGTTCCTGGTATCTCTTCTCATGACCTACTGTACCATGCTTACTCAGTTAAAGCCAAAAAATGGAGCAAAAACTTATAAGTCAACGAAATATCAAGGAAACAAACGACGATGAATTAGCTAATGCAGCATTTTCACAACCATGGGCCAATATTGAATTCACTGATTCAGTAAACAACAAGTCGAGACTCTAAATTCACTGATCACTTATCTGCTTGAAAATTTTCTACATCTACATAATACCCTGCGAACCAACTCTAGGGTGTTTGGCAGGGGGTGACAAATCACCAACATGCAGCAAGCAAGTGGACCGCCACATGCACACCGCATGGTAATGGAAATATTACGCACACTAGAAAAATATTTAAACGAACTTATTATTAGTTCTCACTTATTATTAGTATTAAAGTGAAATTAATTTATCCATATCATGTCAATTGTTTTTACTTTTAAGTTACATTGAATAACTATATTAAATTTTTGTTTAATGTTAAATTTTATATCTTCACGGAAGTATTCTAAAGCTGTTTATTAGTGTCGATTGTTTTCAAATTCATATAGAAAATATTACTTTAGTTGTTCCATTTTGGGGATAAATTAGAAAATTAATAGTTAGTGATTACATAATAGCATAAAAGTACTAGAATTTATATTTCTGTTAATAACACAATGAGTTTCATTAATGATAGATTTTTTCTAACTTCTGTCATGAAATTAATCATTTAAAATTAACCATGCAAGTTTCTAATGTTTTTTCAATGAAATTGATCTTCATATTCTCTTGATTGGGTTCATTACTTAATTTCTAGTGAATTTCCCATTTGAATATAAAATCGTATGTATATTATGTGCATATAATTACCGTATTCCTCCGAATAAAGTCCCCTTCTGAATATAGTCCCCCCTAATTTTGAGGCTTGATTTTCGGGAAAAAAATAAAAAAAAATGGGTTTGAATATAGTCCCCCCCTTAACTTTTATCAAGGGTCTTTTTGGAAAAAAGGGGGAACTATATTCAGACATATGCAGTACTGTCCTCAGCATTTCCAGTCAAATTCTTTCCAGTGAGAGAGTGAAATATATATTTTCAATCTCCCTCTTGAAACGTTAGTAAGTGATTTATTTTGCGCATTAGATGAAATGATAGTTAATCTTTTGATATAGTTAATAACTTTTCGTGTCACAGAGGTAGAGTTCCTGGTTGGTCTTATGATATTCAATAACTATTTGACTCTGTTAAAAATTCATAATAGGTTACAAAACCTGGTAAGCTTCTGAAGGTGATTCTTTACTACAGATGATGTTCAGTTGGCTACAGATGATGTTCGGTTGCCTACTGAACCTGATAGGATGTTTCAAAAAGCATATAGCCTACCGAAACAGGTGGGAAAAATTTCCAGCTGGGTAGGTAAACAACTTAAGGGCTATGCAGCCGCACCCATTTTTAGGTGGGGTCAACGTTTCTCGACCAATGCTGGTCGCTTTTTCCAGGTAATCAGATGAAGAGAGAATTTTTGTTCATACAGATTGGTATCCGAGTCAAGGAGTTGGGTTAGGGGATTCGAGAGGAAAGAGGAGTAGGTTGTTGACTGCTTTTTTTGGATTACCGGTTGCCAAGTACGAATTATTCTAAGGTTGGTGTCCCGGTAAAAATTATTCTCCTCTTTTCTACCATGGTAAGGTCATGTAATACCAAATCGGCCAACCAGTCGGGAACGAGCCAGGATGAAGGCTTGCGTATCGATGTGGAATTCAGTCTTAATCAATCAGTTAATGAGTATAGTCTGCGTGAAGTGTGGCTCTAAGTTAAGGTAAATATTCATTAAACGTCCGCGGGTGCTTTTTTCGTGTTGACTGGCTGCAACGTTTCTTGACCAATGTCGGTCGCTTTTTCAAGGTACTCTGATGAATTGCATATTTTATTCATGTTCATAGGGGACCGTGTCAGGGAGCGGGGTAGGGGAGCGGGAGATTTGAGGAATAGGTTGTCGAGTGTTCCGCCGGATTACGGGTTGCCCAGCACCACTTATTCTATGGCCGGTATCCCGATTAAAATTGTACTCCTCTTTTCTATCACTGTAAGGTCTTGTAATACAAAAGGGCCAACCAGTCGGGAAGGAGCCAGGATGACGGCTAATGGTGCAATGAAGATGAAGACGCCAGATAATAGGTGCCTTCTGGAGTGTGCAGTAGGGCGGATGGGAAAAATCGATTTTTTTCAAATCCATCTGGCTCAATGAAAAAAAGTAGTGGGACCGATCGAAAATAAGGCCTGACATTTTTGAGACCTCTATGTGAACCCCTGACCCTCGCTTACATGCGATTTAGGGGGAGAGGGTCAAAATTCTAAAAATGTAATATTTTATGGTCATTCCTTATATATTTTGCCGAGTTACTGCCCTTTTAGAGCAAAAATGTCGAGCATTTTGACGTATCTGCCACCGTTTAGCCACAAAATGCCTAATTTGAGTCCGCGAAGGAAATATTCCAACGCCCACGCAGCGTCGCGGATAAAAGAACGGCAGGCCGATCCCTTCCCCGCTCGTTTCTCCCCCTCCCACGCCTCGAATGCAGCAAAATTCATCCCGCGTGTGCTGCTAGGAGGGCGTTCATCTTTGATAATGTAAATCGGAAGATGGTAGAAGGTAAAAAAAGAATGCGTAGTGAGACAATTAGTCTCTTATTTGGCTACTAAGTCCTTCCATAACAACGTCAGGCATACAAACCAACTGCGACCAAACCAAAGATGAAGGAATTTTGAATGAAAATGTGAAGGTAATTAATAAGTTTTTTGCTAATAACCTTGAAAAAGTATGCTCATACCTCGTTTTCCTCATGAGCACTGACACTTTCTGGAGGATTTTTAGGACGTGATCCACGGGTTTTAGGCTTTTTTCTGGTCCCCTGGGGAAATAAGAAAGTGCTTTCACTTTGATTGTGCAACATAGCATAGAAGAAAGGCAAAAAATGAAAAAAAATAGATTAATTATTATCCTTTCATGAACATCAGCCCACATGCTCACAAAGGACAAACTTCCTGACTTTTCAACACTCTAATGATCAAGTAACATTTTTTGAAAATTAATTGTCAATAAATACAACATTCCCATACAATATTCAAGTTATTTTTAGGACATTTTTTCAATGAACCCACAAAACACAATAACCAGTAATACTAATTTCAGAGGCGTTAAAATATAAATATTGTCTAAAGTTGAAATGACACATCAAACAAAAGGTTGTTACATGGAGCTATTTAGCTTAATTTTAATAAAAACTGAAACATGAAAACTCCAAATATTTTCATGAAAAATTACACGCCATATTCCCACATCAAAAACGCAGTCCTTCAGCCAATCAACAGTAGTAAATGCCATTTATTGAGTTAAATGTCAGTCACTGCTCTTATCCTTTCCCGGGAGCATGATTTACTATTGAGATGCAGGTGATCGAGTTGATTGTCAGTAGCCAGAATTTCAATGCAAACACGGATAGTTTCACTCTCATACTCCACAAGGTGTGGAAAGTCTCTGCAGTTTGACCATTGCGAAAAGATTTACGACAAAAATTTTAAATTCATTATGAAACTAAGCTTTGAAACTCTTACGGGACAACTACTTTTCATGAAAAGTAAAAAGTCCAAATGTTAAAAGTCAAAATAATGGAAAGATTGTACTTCTTTATAAATATTCATACATATGATTGACCATATATCAAAGAGAAATAAATACTCACCACATGGGCAACGTTGCTCTATGGAGTCGAGTAAGCACCTCTAACAACAATTTGCCCACATTCTTTCTGAAAATACAAAAGCAACACCAAACAAATATTATTGTGCGAGAATGATAGTATTTTAAAGAGATATTTGCATGCCAGGATTTCACCATAGCAGTGTGATGTCGATGAAAATAACTTCACATTACACGAGGGTAATGTGCTGTTAAATTTAAAATAAATATCACTAGAATTTGAAGGGGACGATAAAAATAGAAAAATAAAGAAGAATTTAAAAATAATTTCTGTAAGAGGCGACTGCCGTTTCCCTTGCCTCATTTCCTCTTCCCAGACCAGCTCAGCTATAAAATCCCTTCCTTTCGCTCTCACGATTCCCCTACCACTCAACGCAGACAGGAAGCGCTCGCATGGCCACGTAAGGTAAGAGATCTTTTCTTAAGAACGTGAGCCTGCAACGCACCTGGGAAACAACGGAAAAACGCTGACGAGAGGGAGACGGCAGTTCGCGGGGCAGTTCGGGGCAGTCGACGGTTGTAAGGAAACCAAGGCAGAATAAAGTGTGATTCTCCCCGACATGTGACTTCTCCTTTCTTTCTGCGTGACTTTCCTTATCCTTCTGCGGATGACGAGGACGACAGCGCCCCGCAAGTTACAACTTGGTGTCGAGAAGTGGGATTCGTCTATCTAGCTGTAGCAGACCTGAGGACGGAATATCGTCGCGGAATAAGGAGGTAAGATCATTATGGCGGGGCGAGTTAGTGTTGGTGGAAAAGAGGTGGAGTTGTAGCAAGTGATAGAGGATGTCCATGAGAGGCTTCGTGAGTTAGCCTGTGAAAATCAATCCCTAAAATCCCGATTGGCTGAACGTGATAGTGCCCTTAATTCCAGTTTAGGCCCCGACAGTAAGATGTTCTCACTATTATCGTCTGTAGGAGTGTTTACAGGTGGTCAGTCCGAGAATGTATTTGCATTTTTTGAGTGTTTGGACGAGATAGCGGTAATAAGTGGCTGGGCTGATGCGGATAAGTTACGGGTTGCAAGATTGCGTGTGTCGGGTGGTGCAGCGGAATTCGTCCGCTCGAAGCAGGAGTGCCGTGACGCCGCCTCTTATGAAGACTTTAAAAAGGTGTTTATTGAAAGATATAAGCGGAAACATGACGCTCGGTTCTATCGGGAGCTTGTCTCTCAGATGAAGCGGGGCCCAATGGAGGATATAGAGGCTTTCGCTGATCGGATAAGGAATGCTAACGCGAACACTTATGAGAGAAATCGACCCCAGGAGTTTTTTGAGGCCACCCTATTTGAAGCCGAGCAGAGGGCGTTGGACGCGTTCCTGAATGGACTCTCCGGTGAGGTTGAGCGCAGATGCCGCCATGATGCGCCGAAGACCCTCGACGACGCTGTCAGAAGCGCCTTGCGGGCTGAGGCGATCAAAGCGAAGGTGGCATCTCGGGCGCCGCCAATCCCCCCGAAGATTTTTCGGGCGCCAAACGAGAGGAAATGTTTCAATTGTCTCCAGCCTGGACATTTTGCACGGGAATGCAGACTGCCGCGAAGGGATCAATGTTACGCTTGTGGCAAGGTGGGACACATCGCTCGCGAATGCCAACGTCGTGGAAGACCTGGGCCTGATTTAAACGGCCATGGCACCGGCGCGGCCGCGGGCGCCGGGTGCCCCTAAAGATAACAATCCCTGTGACGGACTGTAATGCGGCGGAGGGTGACTTAAGGGTGAAGGGCGTCATAGAGGGACGCGAGTGCGCACTTTTGATTGACACGGGGGCGCAAGTATCTTTAATATCAAGTGAAATAAGTGGCCATTATGGGCTCTCAAGCCCGGGGTGCCACCTGAGAGGAATCACGGGAAGGACGCTTTGGACACACGGGCAAAAGGTGGTGTCTTTACGTTTGGATGATCACGTCTATCCCATGAAAGTGCAAGTTGTGGACAAATTGGACGGAGTGGATGGCATCATGGGATTAGATTTTTTGGAAAAACATCGAGGTGTATTGGACGTGTGTAATGGGATTTTGCACTTGTGGGGGCGGCAGATTCGGTTATTAGGTCGCCGAAAGGAAAGATATGGCGACCCAAGTCTAAATTTTCCTTCAGATCAACAATCAAGGGATATAAGACGGGAGAAGATAAACTTCGGTAGGAGTAAAGAATATCCCGTGTGCCTAGGGGGAGAAATAAGGGTGCCGCCTAACTCTGGGAGGCTTTTGAGAATTACGGTGGATGGGTGCGTTGGTGCAGGGACATATTTAGTGGAGCCTGCATTGGAGACGTTGGAAAACTGTTATGTTGCGAGGGGACTGTGCACCGTTGATAAGGAGCAGTCAATCACACTGCAAGTAACCAATTTTGGCCGCGAGGAAGTAGTACTACGAAAAGGGACTACGTTAGGAATGGTTGTAAAGTTGGAGCCCTACGAAGCGGGGGTTGGAAAGACTCACGGGAAGAGGGTGAGGACGATAGCGTCGGCTAAGAGCGGGGAAATGTTCCGCGAAAAGTTGGCGCACCTGGATGTCGATGAGAGGGAGATCATCCTTCCACTATTAAAAGAATTCGAGGATCTGTTCATGGAGAAGGATATACTACCTGTTACCGCCCTGACGTCTCACCGAATCAACACAGGCAGCGCCCCTCCTATCTACAGAAGACCTTATCGAGTACCACATCGATTGAAGCCCGTTGTGGAGTCGTTCGTCGACGAGCAACTCAAAGCGGGTATAATTGTCCATAGTGACAGCCCTTGGGCATCCCCAATTGTGATCGTGCCAAAAAAAATCGGCTGATGGAAACCCGGCGTACCGGTTTTGTGTGGATTTCCGGGCTTTGAATGCGGTCACTGTCCCTGATGTGTACCCCATTCCCAACGTCGTCGAATCTTTGGACTATCTGGGTAAATCGCGATTTTTTTCAACGCTGGATTTGACGAGTGGTTACCATCAAATACCGATGCATAAAGATGATCAAGAAAAGACCGCTTTTAATGTCGACAGCGGGCATTATCACTACACTAGGATGCCGTTCGAATTGCGGAATGCACCTGCCACATTCCAAAGGATGATGGACGGCCTCCTACGGGGCTTGAAGCCGGTACAATGCCTCGTGTATTTGGACGACGTGATCATCTTTGGTGCAACGATAGAGGAGCATGCCGTACGGCTGCGTGCCGTACTCGACAGATTAAGGAACGCCGGGCTCACGCTTAAGTTTGAGAAATTTAAGTTTGCGGAGGAAAAGGTGAACTATTTAGGTCACGTGATTTCAAAGCATGGAGTGCAACCTGACCCGGGAATAGTATCAGCCGTGCAGGAATTTCCCACCCCTGCCAACGTGAAGGAACTTCAGTCATTTTTAGGACTTGCGAATTACTATCGTCGCTTTGTGGTGGGTTACGCAGAAATAGCGAGGCCGTTGACGAAATTATTACGAAAAGGTGCAGTGTTCGACTGGGATAAAGATTGCGCGGGGGCCTTTGAGAATCTAAAGGATTCCCTGATTAATAGCCCCGTATTATCATATCCAGATTTCGACAAACCATTTATTATTTCCACCGATGCATCTAACTTCGCAATAGGGGCAGTGCTTTCACAGGAGATCGGCGGGGAAGAACATCCAATTGCATATGCATCAAGACAGCTGAATTCCGCTGAAATAAATTATTCAGTGACCGAAAAGGAACTGTGCAGTGTTGTGTTTGCCGTGGCGCAATACCGATGCTACGTGTATGGACGAAAATTTAAGATAGTTAGTGACCATGCAGCCCTCAAGTGGCTATTTGGCCTGCGTGACCCAAGTAGCCGCTTGATGCGATGGACTCTTAAACTTTCCGAATATGACTACGAGGTAGTGCATAAGCCCGGGGTATTGCACAAGAACGCCGATGGACTTAGCCGGAAGGTGAGGCGATTTAAATGTGCGCCGAGTGTCGACATAGCAAGTGCGCAAAGGAATGACGTAGAGTGCGAGGAATGGGCAGGCAAGGCAGGATTTGAGGTTGTGGACGGAATCCTTTTTAAAATCGGCCCGCGGGGAAGAGTGATAGCTGTCCCTGAGAGCATAAGGACTGACATTTTGCGTCAGTGCCATGATTACGCCCTCGCGGGACACCTGGGGGTTAGATCAACTAAAGCCCGCGTAGGGGCGCGCTATTGGTGGCCGCACCTGGGAAGAGATTGCGAGGCAAATGTGAAAAACTGTGTGTCGTGTCAGAGAAGAAGTCCGTATGGGAAGTCTAAGGCCCTGTTACAAGCCCTTCCGGCCACCGATAGACCCTTTGATTTTATCGCTCTTGATATAGTTGGCCCGTTACCTCGGACTGAGAAGGGAAACAAGTTCATTCTTTCCATTTTGGATCACTTTTCTAGGTATCTGGTAATGGTTCCCTTGCCAAATCAGACAGCAGAGGTGGTTTCCGTTGCACTTGTGAAGGAGTGGATTTTAAGATTCGGTGTCCCTGACAAGGTTCTAACCGACCAGGGGAGTAATTTCATGTCGGACTTATTTAGGGGTGTATGTGAGTTGCTAGGAGTGACCAAATTGCGTACATCCCCTTACAGACCCGAGTGCAACGGACGGATAGAGAGGGTGCACCGCACGATAGCACAGATTCTATCCCATTATGTGAATGTTAAAAAAAACAGTTGGGATGAAATCCTATGCTATGCTTTGACAGCATATAATAGCTCAGTACACAGCTCCACGGCCTTCAGCCCTCATGAAATAATATTTGGTTATGAAATGAACTCGCCGTTTGAGTGTGTGAAGAGACCTCTGAGAGATGCGTGTAATGCTCAAGTGGAACAGTTACGGGATAGACTTCAAGTGATGTGGTGAATGTGTGCTAGAAACAATGAGCGTGCACGAAAACAGCAATTCAAGGGGGCGGGATCCCAGGGAAAGGACCGGACGTATTCAGTGGGAGACTTAGTCTATTTAAGCGACCCCTGTGTGAAGACAGGTGTGGGAAAGAAGTTCCACCGACCGTGGAAGGGGCCGTACAGCGTTGTTAAGGTTCTTCCTCCCGTAAATTTAATGCTGCAACTCCCTCATAGGACGTTAGTTGTGCATAAAAATAGAGTAAAGCCCCATCCCCGCCATCTTGGTCTTCCTTCTCCCGCAGTTGCAGGCGCTGCCAGTGAGAGGCGACGAGGGAGGCCCAAAAAGCAGACGGTGATTCCCGTCTTTGAGGGAGCTGAGAAGGGATCTCCTTCTTGGAATTTCTCTTCGCCTTCCGGGAATTTCATCGGAGCTGAGGACGAGGGAGAGGATTGTAGGAGATCTCCTTCCTTATCGGAAGGGCTAGACAGCTCGTCGCCTTGCCTTAGCGGAGAGCGTCCCCTGCAAGATACGCCCATCTGCGAGGAGAGGGAGAGTGGAGGGGAGGCTGCCGACCTTGCTGATAACGAGCAAGGCCGTGCCGCTGTCGGGAGTGAAGAAGACGCTTGGAGCACGCCCCTTCCTCAGAGGTCCCCTTATCTTCTCCGCTCGAGGGCACGTTCATCCCATCCCCCATCTCACTCCCCACCCGGACCGCCACCCCCTCCCGATACCCCCCTTCCCCCCGTTACTTCCTGCGCAAGAGGAATCCCCCTCCGTCATGATGGGGAAAGGAGCAGCTATGCAGCGTAAACTTTTGGTGATGTGTGTTTTGTTTATATTTGTGGATTCTGAAGATGGGCAAGATGTCATTCCAATAGGGAGTGGAGTGGTGTTTGAGCGGGCGCAAGACGTGGTGATAACTGATAAAACGTGGGCGTTGGTTATCAATTTTGATTTGGGAGAGGTACAGAAGGAGTATGTTAAATTAGTTGACGCGTTTGCAGAATTGAGGAAAAAAGCCGAATGAACTCGAGGGGTATCCATGGGAAGGGGATACAAAATTGCTCTAAATAGGATGGAAGCGGAGTATTCAAGGGTGAAAGAGGAATTAGAGACCCTAGTGGATTTGGTGAAAAAAAAGAGAGTAAGAAGAGGCTGGATTGATGCAGGAGGATCCCTTCTAAAAATGGTTCTCGGAACAGCTGACGCAGAGGATTTGAGACAGCTAAATGGGAGAATTGAGAAGCTTGAGAGGGAGGGGGGAGATGCTTATGCAGCTATAGGTGCTCAATTGTTGGTTCTGAAAGGAATGGAAGGACGAGTGGCAAATAACACGCGCTTCTTAAGGAGTTTGGTTGACGAGTATATTGATTACAGGAACAAGTCGCAATTGAGGTTTAATCAGTCGGAGGCCAACTATAGGGAACTACGGGAGATGGTGATGACCGAAGATGCTCTGAGGCAGGTGGGTCACGCCTTAGTCAATGCTAGGATTGACTTGACCGGGCTGAGAATTGCATTGGAGAGTAGTGTTTATAATAGACTTAGTAGCATCTTAATCACACCAAATAAATATTTAGAGTGTCTCAGACGAATCAGAGATAGTTTACGGCCCCCATTGAGAATGTTATCCGCATGTGAGCATGAGACGCTATATGTATATTATGAGATCGCACGGGTGACGGTCGTAGTGGTGGGTGAGACGTTGAGGGTTATAATAAAGACTCGCACGCTCCGCGCGCTCGTTAAGGGGCTCCGCCCCTTAAAACCCCGGTTCCGGCTTCGCCGTCTACATTTGTGGTCGTTCGAAGACTTTTGAAGTTCGAATAATCTCAACACGGCTAGGGGCCGGCTTCGCCGGCCAGGGGGTAGGGAGGTGCCCCACTCATTCCTCGGAACGGCTTCGCCGTTCCTCGCTGAAGGGCGGCTTCGCCGCCTGGGGGTTTAGTGTGCCAGAGGGCGAGGGCATTTCGGAACTGTTTCACCGTTATTCGTTTAAGAGGCGGCTTCGCCGCCCAGAGGTGGGGGGAGTCCACAGCGGTTGCGCCGCTTGAACATCGGGGCGGCTACGCCGCCCGGGGGTTGCTGAAGCTCCCCCTCGCCTACGCCAGTTCCTCGTTGTGGGGCGGCTTCGCCGCCTTGGGGTTGAGGAGCCCCCCCGCGGCTGCTCCGCCTAGTCCTTATAATCGGTCTTCCCCGCCGAGAGGGGTGCCCACGGGGATTCGGGGATTTTAATGTGTTATGCATGCGGTCACCAAAAGTCCACAGTGATCATGTAGCGATGATTTTAAAAGGTAGTGCAATACGGATTAATAGTGGCGACAAGTACCCATAAAAGAAGACTTAATGGCAAGTTTTTCATTTTTTTTTCGGGGGTTTCCTACGGAATACCGGCGGTTTTATACTTGTGTTAAACCAGTGGTCACTAATAGTTCTCATAAATTCCGTGCCGATAAGTCCTAGGGGACCGGAAGAGTGGTCTTACGATTCTTTTCCCTGGAGAGGCTATTCATTAGAAATTTTTTGGGAGGTTTCACGGGGTTATCGGGGGTTTTAATAAGTGGTAGGGGCACCGGTTAAATTGTGTCGAAAACTATTCGGAAAGCCGAGTTTAAATTTGTTTTATTTTTTTCGGCGATGTTCCAGGAGGTAATCGGGGGTGTTCTGGTATTTTTTCCCGTATGGTTTACGGTGGCTCGCCCTCACCAAATATTCCGGATCTAGAGCTCAGAGGGGACGGGTAGTGCGGCGTAATGTTTGCGAGAAGTTCCCAAATAGGAGACTAAATGACACATTTTACATTTGGGGGGGATTTCACGGGGATACCGGGGGTTTAAATGTGTGTACTCCTGGCGGTCACCATCCATTCACATAAATTTCGGGGGGATGAGTCGTTGGGGGCGGTGGAATAGTCACGAAAAGTACACAAAAAGTAGACTTAAATGCAAAATTTTATTTTTGGGGGGTAGGTATGTGGGTTTACCGGGGGTTTATAGATTTTTACTGCCAGCGGTCATCAATCGTCCACATCAATTCCGTAGCGATGAGTGGTAAGGATTGGAAAAGCGGCGGAATTGTGACGAAAGCACCCGAAAAGGCTAATTATATGCAAATTTTAATTTTTAGGGGGTTTCGGGGGGTTTAAAGATGACGATAGTATATGGTCACATTCATTTACTGTCATATCTAAAAGAAGTATGCCCTACGACATCCATATTTCGAGAGTAATACAATAAAAAGCAATCCAGTCCCTGAAAAAAGTGAGTAGTGCCCGCCATTTTTATTTTTTCGCGGTTTAATCCATTGAATCATTTATAAAATGTTTATGTTTAATAAAAGACAATGCATTGCTGTATGTAACTACAAAGTTTGAAAGAAATCGGTCAGGTAAAAATTGACAAAATCTAGTGTTAATCTTTTGGAAATCGTAATTTTCGGTGATTTTCGGAATATTTTAATTTTTTTCTGAGTAACCAAGGACGACGAAAGAAAATTGTTACCTAGATTTCTTAGAAGATGTTATAAGCATATATAATAATCATTTTCGTTATCCTACACCTTAAATTAAGTCGAAGGGAGCGGAAGTTATGATATTTTATTCGAAAAACGAATTTTTGGACGCCATTTTGGCTGCAATTTTCTTAAAAACAAATTAATATCATTACGTAATAACGTGCCCACGTTTAACAGCTTTCAGGAAATGCATTAATGATCCGTGTGGCACGCACGGTTCGCGCGCAGTAAAATAAAAACCGAAAGACGGTCCCCGGAAAAAGCGCGATTTCGGCCATTTTGTCGTCCTAGCAACGCCACGTGGCGGAAACTTCCGGTTTTCGGATTTTTCCTCCGGATCATTTCGGGTTTCCCGCACGCGTGCCAAATTTCAGCTCTCCAGCACTTCTAGAAGTGGTCGGGAATTTGTATCCATGAGTGAGTCAGTCACCACGCCGGCTGTATATAGATAGGATTCCGGTGGTTGGAGACGGCGTATTCTGGAGTTGTATCGAGTCCACACTTTCCCTATTAAATACCCAGCATTAGACGTCTACGGTCAGTGGAGAGTGAGGGAATATCTGCTTATCTCGAAAGACAGAACTTATTTTGCTATCGCGGGGGTTGATGAGCTCCAAAAATGTCGAGAAGGACCTATATATACATGCCCGAGTGATTTCGTTCTGTTGAGTGGATCAGGGGTAAGCTGTGAGTATGATTTATTCATGGATAGGGGGACTAAAATGTGTATCCGGGAAGAAATACGCCTGGTAATGCCTTTCTTCCGCAAGGTTGAACGGGGCTGGGTGTTTACTGCTCCTTCTACACTCTCCGCCACCTTTTTGTGTCATGATGGAGTAGGAGAAGCCAGGCCCAGGTTGCTGAAATTGGAGGGAAGTGGTTTACTGGCTAACGTTAGCCATTGCGATATAACGGGTGACAATTTCAAAATCATAGCAGCCTGGCAGGGGAGATCTGAAGTGTCGCAAAGCCTGATCGAGTTTGTTTCCCCTCAAATTGAAATGTTTGGGAAGGAAAGGGAAACCTTAATAAAAATGGACATGAATAGCTTGAGCTTGCTCAAGAGGGAGATTGACACGGAAGTCGCGAAGGGGTCACTGACTGTTGGCTTGAGCGAATTGATAGAGCGGGTGCAAAGGAAGTCATCAACGGGGAATATCTATCACATCTCGATCCCTGTTGGCCTAGGGGTACTTATAATAGTAGTTTTGGGGATACTATATAGTAAACTTACTTGCATTAAGGGAAAATGCCATGGGTTCGGCGAGAAATCCACTCGTACGAGGACTATCGATGCTAGGAACGTACGCGTAGTGGTTAATGAGGAGAGAGATGATGGGGCAAGCGATGGTGAGGAAAATATTGCTTAGATACTAATAATAATGGGTAGGTGCTCTCCGAGGTAGGAGATGTTTGCATTGTAGTCAATAATTTTTGTTAGATTTATATGGGTAGTAGTGCTAGTGAATTGAATCCTTTTAAGGTCGAGCTAGGGTAACCATCGATCACGGTAGAAAATAATGTGGTTATAGTTCTTAGTGTAATTGTGTTCTCTGTTTTTGTGGGTGATTTTGAAAGTGTAATAGTTGTTGTAAAATATTGGTTAGGACTAGAAATGGTGCGATGTGACCGTGATAACGTAAGGGGACGAAATTGCTAGTGTTGGTTTCATTTTTTTTTCTTTCGATTGCTTGTGATGTGGTTTTCTTTGTTATGTTTAAGAACGTTATTCTGACCTGATTGTGTGATTGTGTTTAAAAAAATTCCAGGTCTGTAAACTTTTTAAATTTTTGGGGGAGAGTGGATGTAAGAGGCGACTGCCGTTTCCCTTGCCTCATTTCCTCTTCCCAGACCAGCTCAGCTATAAAATCCCTTCCTTTCGCTCTCACGATTCCCCTACCACTCAACGCAGACAGGAAGCGCTCGCATGGCCACGTAAGGTAAGAGATCTTTTCTTAAGAACGTGAGCCTGCAACGCACCTGGGAAACAACGGAAAAACGCTGACGAGAGGGAGACGGCAGTTCGCGGGGCAGTTCGGGGCAGTCGACGGTTGTAAGGAAACCAAGGCAGAATAAAGTGTGATTCTCCCCGACATGTGACTTCTCCTTTCTTTCTGCGCGACTTTCCTTATCCTTCTGCGGATGACGAGGACGACAGCGCTCGGCAACTTACATTTCGGTGTTACCTTTTATTGTCTCGATTTTTAAAGGAATAGATATTTATTTTGTAAGTTTTGAGGGTTAATAAAGGTATGTATCGAGGTGTAATTTTTTTAAAGCTCATATTTCTAATATATTTTTAAAAAACATTCACCGACTCATTCTTCACTATGAAGTATTCAATTATACGTTTTCTTGGAATATCATCTTATACTTACACCACTACTTTGTTTAGTTAACGCAAACCGGGTTTCAATAAGCAATCATCATATTCAGGTGCAAATTATGATGAATTTATAATATGTCACCAAGTTACCTAACTGAGGAAGAGGATGAATTTAAAAACGGACATCAGAATAGGGACAAAAGATGGGCAAAGATATTTGTTTATCGCTTTTCTGTCCTGACTTCATAATTATTTACAAATTTGAAAATAATGATTATGTCAATTCACTCATTCAATCATTTTCCATTCCCTAAAAATGGAAATTTCAAAATGGGGGCGCCCTAGCGTTTGAATTTCCCAATTTAACAGCTCACGAAGGTCTCTAGCCGCAGCGCCGGGATATGGAGACGGAAGCCGAAGCGCCTCGAGGGAGAGAAAGGGGGTGGGGGAAGGCAACTCCCCTCCCAACTTCACCCGCGACGACTCCGACGAGAAATTTGACACTCGGTATAAATTTGATAAGGGTCGCTGGAACAGGGGTCGCAGTCGGAGTTGATATGTGACACCTAAGTGGCGGCGAGCCAATTAGAAATAGTAGAAGCCAACTTCTGGTTGAGCTGAAAAAATATGCCTGTGAATGCAAAGGTCCTTTTGAATTTACACCTTTTCCGAAATTGTTGGCGATGATATCTTCATGTCTTATGTAAACAAGCATTTCGTCAACATCACGCCGCCGACCTCGGTGGCGGCTGGATAATGTCCTCGCCTGCCATACAAAAAATCTCGGGTTCGTGTCCCGGCTGGGTAGGATTCCCCTATCCAGGGCTGGGTTGTTCGTGTAAATAATTGTTAAACTTTTTGAATACTCAATATACAATGGCTCAATTTGACCTGTATTCGGTGGTTTGGGAATACAACAAAATTTAAAAAAAATTAAATTTCAGCATTGAATTGTGGTTTATGATGTAATTTTAACGGAATGTAGAGTCTTTTTACGTAATGAAGATATGATTGCTCGCAGTTTTCCAAACGGAAGGGAGAAACGGGTGGCAAACGAAAAATGGAGAGGTTTCTCATTTGATATATACTTACGTGAAATATATTCAAATAACATAATTAATTATTAATAAAATATAACAATATATGTCAGCTATCTGGCTTGAAAATCGCACTTGGATGCGAAAAGCAATGGTTACTTAAGTTAGAGCTAGAAATATTTTTTATTAACACCAATGCAAAGAAGCAATAAAACAGAACATGATGAAAAAACTCCGTGGGAGAGCCGAAACCTGCATTTCAAGACAAAAGTAATACTTAATTAATAGTTGAACTTTGAGCCATCATATGTTCTGATACAATACTCATCAGAAATCACCTCGCAAACATTTAATATTTTGAAAATGCAATGGAAAACATGAAATAATATATGAACCATTATAAGTTAACAAAAGTGTAATCATAAGAAAACATCAAGAATAAGTTCACCAGCTCCAAAACTAGTTTTCATTTGCAATCAAGGGAAAAGTTGACCCCGTGATCATCACTGAATTTTGGCGTTGATGCTATGATGCGCGAGGCTGTGGTTCAGAAGCCCTTGAAGGTCCACTTTAATTTTTTTTCTTCCACTGATGTTCCCTCTGGGTATGAAGATTTTTTTTTCGTCTAGCCCTTTCATTACTAGGATAAAGCTGATACCCACGGGTCTTGGCAGTATTACGAATAATTTTGGATAGAAATTTATAAATTGCCATCAACAATCAGCGAAATAGCTTCTTCTGGCGTCAGTTCATTTTGAATTGTAGGTATTTTCCTCCATAAATGGAGGAATTCTGTAATATCCGTTTCCCTCGGGTGGGGTGGTCGTGGTCATTTCCGTGATTATCTTCGCTGCCGCATCATTCCCTTGCGAGCGCAATCACAAATATGGTTAGCGATAGCTCGGCTGCTGTTGCTTTCTCAAACCAGTCACTTTTCTGCTCTTATTGCTAGACCTATCACCAGACCTCTTAAAGTCTTTCTCAGGCCTTTCTTTGCTGCTTTACCCAGAAAAACCAGGAATTAGATAGCAATAGTGACATAAAATTTCCTAGGAGAAAGTAAATCCAATACAAATACGTTAAACAATAATAGGTTACAAACTGTGGAAGGAGATTATTATGCATGTCAGGTGGGTATACCCTTCTCTAACCAACATCGACGTTTTATTTGGTCGACTGGTTCTCTTGCATTCGTCCCATATCTGGAAATACGTATTGAAAAAGTATTTGTTCATGACATTCTGCATTACTTCCTTCGTCGTCACTTCCTGCTCCCAGTTAAACTTATGGAGAAGATATTGAACGGCAAATTTACGTTTTGAGGACAACGAATTTCCACTTCCATTAACAATAACGTCATGTATTTCTTTTCGAGTTACTTTCATTCGCTCAATTTTTCTTATACGAAATATCAGCAATCTGAATCATCAAAAATGACAATCGAAATTAGAATATAATACCCTGCATAATACAACACACGAAATCAGTGAGATTTTTATCTTGGAAAACATAGGAACCTTTTAATCGTTGCGAGATATCCTCCAGTAGTGGTAGTTCGTCCTCAATGCTGAAATCTCACGCTCTAGGGAAAATAGACCTTGGTTCCTCGCTTCCGTAGCACAAGCACTTTGACATTTACCAGTAAAAATTGACTAATTTGCTCGGTAAAATCGTGAAAGGAATATTTGTCAATCAATTGGGAAGAAGCATTTGTGGAAAACTCCGTGCTAGCCACCTCGCAGAAATCACCTGTATCGAAGATAAGCGATCCTCAAAATGGCAAAAACCCTTCATATAACGAGGCAATAAAGCAGTTAGCGGCATTTCTACAAACGGACAGCTATGCTTTTTGTAGAAAACTTTTTAAACGCTATATAAAAATCTTAAGACTGAGGTAGGGTTTACGGTCACAATAGGGGTTACCGTGGTGGGCCCGCCGCCACTCTTGAGCCCTTTCCAATGTTTGAGCTGATGAGAGCTATGAAAGACCTAGGAGAATGTGGTTAGCAAAATGCGGGTGCATAGCGTTGAGATATGGGTTCTCCAAGAATAAGAAACTATTTCCTTGTAGCCGCGCCCTTTCCGAGACAAGCTTCTTACTTGCCAGCGCAATTGTTGAGTCCGTGACATATATCTCATGAATAAAATAGTAATTTGCGCATTAAAAAAAAATAAAACTTACATGGAATTTATAATGTATGCAAGTGTAGAAAACTGTAATTTCGTCTCATCTTTAGTGAAATATCCTCAACTATAACTAATGCTGAACAAATTTCCGCATCTAATCACCGCTTCGGGTGGTTGGACACGCAGGCACATAACTTGATAGGAGAGGTGGGGTGGCAGGTTGGTGCAAGATTTCTCTTTTGAGAATCAAAGTTGATAATTTTTTTGTAATGCGGTGTAAGATCTTATGCGTAGCAATGTGAATAAACATGAAGTTTTTCTCTCACCATGTCATCAAGTCGTGACAAATAAAACATTTTCATTGTTTCATAAAAAATAATAGATACTATCAATAGAAAAGGAATTTTCACTACTACGGAATCTAACCATACTCATTCTTGCTATGGCATCCTTAAAATTACTCAATTTAAATGAAAACGCAACTGTAGACATATGCGTCGGACAATTTATCAAAAGATAAGAAAACATTATTGAGATCATTTTATGTTAATTTGACAGAAGTCTCCGTTTGTTGCACGTCTTCCTTTTCCAAGGCCTCCATTCTTTTCCACGAAGTCGTTTCCCTTGGGGCTTGCTTAACACTTCCATCGCACCACAAAAATAAATACGCAAAACGAAAGAACGACGGTGCGACCTAAAAATCAAGCAACTAAGAAAGCGTATGAACGGCCGGCTGCCGGTGTTGCTGTTGAGGGGTGAGCCTGCGCGCGCCGGAAGGGAGGGCCAGGAGGGGAGGCAAAGAAGTGAAGGATGACTGACAGAAGGAGGAAAGGTGTTCAGGATGACTCCAAACGACTGCGCGTTATTGAAAAACTGGCTGCAAGGTCTCACAATTTCCCAAATTGTAGCTTTGATTTACGACGTGTGGCATACGTGCAGCCTTTGCTTGTAGTTGAAGGATTATATCGTGCGTTGGCTGGTTGGATTTTCTTTACGTGATTTTGCGCCGTGGTGATAGTCATTGAAAAAAATCGAAATTCGTGAAATTAAGCGTCAAGTATCTCCTTTAGGAAACCTGGTAAAAGACTCGTATTTGTCTCAAGGCACAGATTTAGGCTTTATAAATATTCTGAGTCAAGAAACCGCTATGTACCTATAACGAGCGAAGCACAAACTGGTAGAAAGGGTCTGTATCGCCTTTCGCGACCTTGCTAGGGTACCCCCTTAATATTAAATTACAAATTGGTTCTTTAAAGATGATCACAAAGAATTTGACCGAACAAATAATCCAAATTCATTTTTGCGACAGTATATCCTAATGCTGTATTGGGTCCTAGATAACGAAAAATAACCCCGGGTATTTCAACTAGAGCATTTTGCGCTCTGACCTACCTATCAAAAGAAGTCATTTCTTCCCACAGATTCTTCAGAAGTTGCACTTTCTTCACAGGAATCAGATCCTGATCGCTGAAATAAACAAAGAACAACACATTATCTTCAAAGGCAACACTGACTTCCTCGTAGAAGGTCACTGATTTGCACCCAAAATTTCATTAAATTACAAAAGAATTGTGATGTCGCAAACAGCATAGTTTATTCTATCATTCAAGAAGATATCTGCCATTATTAACCAGTAACAAAACATGATAGTGCTTGGTAACCGATATGTATTTTCATACAATGCACCCCTCCAACACTAATTTAAAAATCACAATCAATGTTACCTTGTAGTACATGAAAATCAATACCATTACAACAAAAGAACTAATACAGCATGTTACATTTTACAAATCAAGTTGGCCTGGTGGTTTGAACGGAGTTCCAAGCACACTCAAAATATTGGGTTCAGATTTTCTGTTGAAATCTGTCTCATATCCATCTTTACCTTCACAGCCACTGTAAAACTTACCAACTCTTATTTTCTGGTCTGTATGCCTTTTCCAAAAAAACTTATGTTATTTAGCAAGTTCACCTATATATGCCCTAAATCCCAACACCAGTTTTGATGGCCACTTTTATCCCAATTGGCTTATTTAGCACACAGTATTCTTTTACATACACTACCTCCCCCAAATTAAAATTTATATTCCTCCCCACACATAACAGTCAAAATTTATAAGGTATAAAAGTTGCATAAATGGATTCATTTAACCCTTAAACAGTGACGTGAAATATTTGTTACACTACCAGTGACGTGCTGTCTTGGAGACCGCAATAAATCAAAAATTCATAAAATGTTGCAACGCCATTTTTATTGTTGTGTTAAATTTTTATTGAAATGCTTAACTATTCTTTAACTTATGTTAAAATTTATAAATTCCCAATACGAACCAATTTGTCAGTAAAAATTGTTGTTTGAAACGGAATCAAAAAACTGATGCCAAAAACCCTTGGGTTACAATAATTATATTTGGGTATCAATATTTCACCAGATTTATAAATAAGGGCTTAAATGTTAAATTTTGGAGGCTAAGTAGAAAGTAGCCATGAAATTTATCCCGCTTTTTCTTTTTCTATATGCATTCTTCAGGCGATCAAAACTACAATTTTTCACAAAAGCACACATAGGCTTTTTGCATTGGAAAAATAAGAAAGAGATATTCCGTGTTTTTTACGGCGGAAAAAGTCTGCATATTGTCCGAATTTCAAACATTTCAACTTTTTCAGCCTCTTACTACTGTGGATGGAGAATTTGCGCAGTAATTTATCCAACCTGTCTCGGGAGTCTTACATTTGACATTCTCCTTCCCATATGGAGTCTAACGAGATCTCCACCATTGATTTAGTACAATTAAATCGTGTCATATATCTCTTATCTTTCTCAGACTCCTGAAGCTCAAAAGAGCTGACAAGGAAGTGCTTAATATTCTGAAACATACTGCCATTAGCAATCTCCCGCATGCGTATCTATATGCGTGCGCAGTACATTTGTCTAAAGTATCTATGCTACCTTTAGTTGCGTTGTGAAATGCAATTACCACTGATTTCCCTGACTATATCATCACTCACCCTGTAGTGCATGAATGTACCTAAGCAAACAGCCTTATACATTTTGGGGACATTGGATATTACAGTCTTGCTCGCGGAGAATCTGCAAAATGAAGAGCCCATTGTGCGTCCTTTGGATGACGCAAAATCATTAGGCCATTCTATTTTTTTGGTCGTACAAACGTATTCAATTGTAATATTCGCTCATCAAAAATCTGAGACTAATAATCAAGAGATTCAATATCCCTACCCAGTGATGTAATGTAATCCTTCAAACCAGGTTTCTGAGCAATAGTGTTATGGGAGGGTATACGAATTTTCCTCTTTGGCTCATTTGATGACCACTTGTAGCGATTTCTTCTGTAAAAAATTTTTCTTGCCTGGGGAGAGCGTTTACTACATCACTTCTGTCCTCATCTGTGCTCCCTCCTTCACTATCCTTCTCTCCTCCTTCACTTGTATTTGCCGTCATTTGCTGACAGATTTTCGCACTACTTCAGAAACTACGCACTCGGGGGTGTTCTGTTTGCTTGAAAAAAGGGGCCAAAAAGGCTACGGACGTAAGTAGGCGTCACGTCACTTGCATTTCAAGATTTTACTCTTGGTGTCTCCTAGGCTTTTTTTTCTTCTAGCGGTAAAAGTCGATAATAAGATGATCTGTCCCCATATAGTTGGGAGGAGACCGACTGCTGAAAGATATCCGTAAATAAATGTTGCGCTCCAGCCGTGGGCGCGCGAAATTTCGGGGTTCAATTGGTTCCAATTTACAAAGTACATTATACGTGGACTGCCTGCTAGGGGTACGAGAAATTAACCACTATTTTATTCTAATTACCAATAACATCTAAAAAATTTAAGCATTCAAAGAACAAAATGAATAATTCTGGATTTCATTTGTTTTGCGTTCGCCTTCAGCAACTATTTGAATGGATATTTATTCTAAGGCAATGAATTTTAGAAAAATGAAGCACTTAAATATCAACTTTTTACTTCTAAACAAAATATTGATTATTATTATGCTTGATAAATCACTACGAATTGTTTTAACAACTTTTTGAATCATTTACACTTGCATTACCGTTATCGATTTTTCTAATTTTGTGACGTGCGGTCTCACAGACCGCTAATCGAATTCAATTGCAAATTTACAAAAATTAATACAAGGAACGTTAAATTTTAAGAGTAAAATGTCCTTGTAATGCAAAAATATGAAGCTAACGAGAACTATAGATATTTTGAAACATTAATTTTGAAAATATTCATAATTTTAGAAACGCAGCGGTCTCTCAGACCGCACATCACAGGTTAAGGGTTAATATGCAAATGTTATGCCATCGATTATGTACTATCATTTACAAAATTCGTGCAAAAAATCGAGCGGAAACTATGAGTTTTGAGTATATGCAGCAAACAATCACTGGTCTTCATGGTTCAATAGACGAAGAACGGGTCAGTAGCTGGGTGAGGAATTTTTTCATCCTATTCAGTCTCGGGATTTAATCGCTTCCATGTAAGTGAAATTAATATTCATGATATTCCTCCAAGCACATTGTAGCATTTTATGCTGGGGGAAAGATCAAAGGTAGTTCCTCGGAGAGATTTTTAGAAGTTTGAAGCATGGCACTTTTTGAGTGATCTTAGCTGTTTTCAGAGAGCTGGAAATCACGAGTCGCTAACTGTGAACATGGCTCACTTTTGTTTACATCTATTGACTCGAGTTGATATTTAAATACAATATCTACGACATAAGATACGAGGCACCTTTGATATTCCGAGTGGCGTCGGAACGGGTGACTAGTAGAATTTTTGAGCACTGTAGGTATTTTTTAGACTAAAGGGTAGGTCATCTAGCGGGGTTATCAATGATTTAATTAAACGTAGCCTCCGAGGAAATCCGCAATGCGAAAGAATTCACAAGAAAGTAAGCTTAGGAGCGGTAACGCCGGACAAAAGCGTCATTATTCCCAAAACGCGTGCTCCAGAGAAAGAAAACATGTCAAATATTTTTAGTACTGCCAATAAAACTCATCCGCTGAGTATACAAAAGCTTGGAAAAGGACCAACCGAAACTCTTAATACAAAATATGATATTAACCTTGAGATAGTTATTTGCCGTAGCGTAAAAAACAAGCGCACCGAAATCGAGCATATTTTTCAGGACGCAGAGGTGGTCATGGGGACAGAGAGCTGGCTTACGGAAGATATAAGCGACAGCGAAGTTTTTCCTCCTGAATATAAAATTTACAGATGCGATCGATGCAATAGAATAGGTGGCGGAGTTTTTATAGCAGTTAAATCACATTTACCCAGCGCCGCCCACGAAATAATTGACAACGAAATAGAAAGTGTTTAGTGTACAACTAAAAACAAAACAAAAGGAGTATTCATGTTTGCTCTTTTCATAGACCTCCGAAGTCGATATTATGTACCTACTAGAAAATCAAATGTCCGCATTTACTCAGAGAGACTGTAAAGTGTAATAGTAATCGGGGGAAATTTTAATCTTCCATCCATAAACTGGGATACTTACACTGTAAAACCGAATTCAAGGAATAGAGAAATCAGCGAGATCCTACTCAACGTATTTGCCAATCACTCTCTCGCCCAAGTAGTCGACAAGCCTACGAGATATTGGACCTTTTAGAGGTAAGCCATCCTAATTTGATATAACAAGTCGATATAATTGAGGGTATAAGCGAACACAGAGTAATATTTGCAACGTAATAAAATTGATGTAGTGTCAGCCGTAAAACCAAAACACAATATTTACTTAGTTTATAAATGCAATTACACTAAATTTGGCGATGTGCTTAAAGACTTCTACACATAATTTGTAGCTACATAAAAGGACAAAAGCACAGATGTAACATGGAAACACTTCGTAGAAATTCTGTGCCAAGGAATCAACGAACATATTCCACAAAAACTGAAATGTAATAATAAAGAACCTCGCTGGTACAACAACGATGTCAGAAGGGGACTTAGGAAACAGAGAAAACTATACATACAGAAAGTGCATTACGTCATGTAACAAATCGAAAGAACTTGAAGCTAAAGAAAGTTACGCTGCACAACGCTCAATAATCAAGAAATCAATGCGAACTGCAATGCGAAAGTTTAAGAAAAAAGTACTCGGTGAATTACTCGAAGAAAATCCGAAATCCTTTTGGTCGTACACGAGAGAGCTTCAGGGAAAAAATTCAACCGTACATTCGTTACTTGATAAAGATGGTGAACTTGTCACCAAAAATATTGACAACGCTAACACTTAAAATTCCCACTTCGAAAGTGTATACACTACTGACGATACTCAATTTAATTAGTAAATCTCCGTATCCGAAGGGAATACCCACGCGTGACCTCAAGGAGTTAGCTCCACAGATCGCACCTTAGAGAAAATATTCAAGAAGTCACTCTCCGAAGGGAATTTATCAACAGACTGGAAAAATGCAAGCGTTACACCCATATTCAAAAAGGGAAGCAGGCATGACCCAGGCAACTACCGTCCGATTTCATTAACATCGATTATAGGCAAGATACTTGAGCATATCATCGTTAGCAATGTCATGACTTTCTTGGACAGATGTCACTTCCTCCATGACTGTCAGCACAGATTCCGAAGAGGTAGATCATGCGAAACACAGCTCGCGCTCTTTCTTCACGACGTTATAAAATCTGTTGAATCGAAAAGACAAGTCGACGCACAATTTCTAGATTTTAAGAAAGCTTTCGACCCTGTACCTCACAACAAACTTTTATACAAATTACAGTCATGCGGATTAAACGAAACAGTTGTAAACTGGATATGCGACTTCCTCAGTGATCGCAAACAAAAAGCCGTTCTTCACGAAATTAGCTCCGATGTAGTAAAAGCTACATCAGGTGTTCCACAAGGAAGCGTAATCGGCCCCCTTTTGTTCATTATATACATTAATAATCTCTGCTCCCGCATTAGCAGTAAAATACCTTTATTTGCTGACGACGCTGTCATCTATCGCGAAATTAGTGATCACTCTGACTATGAAATTCTACCATGGGACTTAAACAACGTTCATTTGTGGAGTGGGGACTCGAACTTAATCTGAGCAAATGCATGGCGGTACATTTCTTGCGGAATTCGTCCGACTCTAACCATGTTTATGCAGTGTATGGTATTACCATAGAGGCAACAGACGAAGCGATGTACCTGGGAGTTAAGATAACCTCGAACCTTACGTGGGGTACACATATAAAGAATATTTGCGCCTTAGCCCTGAAGAAATTAGGATTCGTCAAGCGTATTGTGGGAAGATTTTCGGATGAGAAAGTAAAAGAAAGGTGCTATTTCGCTCTCGTCCGACACGAACCATGAATATGCAGCAAACGTATTGGATCCGGTGCAGGAAGACTTAACCGCGAACTAAGTAAAATACAAAGGAAGGCTGCACGTTTCGTCAAAAACTGCTACGGGCTTGCAGAGAGAGTTACCAAATCTTAAGCAAATTAGGCTGGGAGCCGCTTGTTACTCGAAGGCTGCGCGCTAGGCTTAGATTGCTTGAACAATTGAAAATGGATATCTTTATAGAGCGACACAGAGAACATAATATTGGAGCCGCACTATATTTCCAGGCCCGATAGAAGTGATAAATTAAGAGAGATGTTTTGCCGAACGAAAATATATGGGATTTTGTTTTTTCCCCGAACAATACAGGACTTTAATAAACGCTAGTCCCAACCTCGTTAGAGCACATCATTTTTTTATTGGCTGTAAACGGCTGGTGTCCTAACGCCACTAACACACGTCTTTTAGGCGGCTTGCGGGATATTGTGTAGATGTAGATGTATTTCATCATGTAAATATCAAGAGCAATCTCGTAAAATGTGAAATCAATGAAGCTGATCGACATTAATCGTTGCGCAAATAACAACAGAGTCCTCCGACGCCCGTCAATAGATAAAGCTGTAGTCCTTTCCTTGTAATCAAGGAATGACGAGGAAAACTTAATTCCTGCTAAAAGTTCCTTTTTCAATGATTTTCGGATTTTAGCAGGTATTGTTTCATAATAAGTACCGCTGCTTAATAAGTTTCAATGCGTATAATGTATCTATGCTGCTATATTGTTGATGAATAAGTTATCATATTTTTTTGCTGAAATCTTTCATATAATACTCTGATGAATTGAGGATAATGTAGAATACTTGCTTAGCATCATTAATTAACTTCTCTACTTGCATTAGGCAGGTTACATGATATAAGGAAATGTGTTTGTTTGCAATACCTTTTATCTTTAGGGCAAGATTGAAATCAGTGGAACTGCAACTCATTTCATAAAACCATTCAAGACGTGTAAAAAGGACGTGTGCAAATATTAAGAAAATTTCCGTTTGAAATGAATGCATAAGATTGCTTAATTAGAAATACAAACACAGAGTTAGAAACATAATAACAATTAATAATAACTTATATACCGAAGTCGCAGGCGACTTGAGCCACAGCATCATAATATTCCTATACTAACCAGCCGAAACACAAAGTATGCGAAAGCCTCCGTGCTCAAGTTTTTATTATATTAACGAATAAAATACTTAAGACAAATAAAGACTAAAAGACTAATAATGTGATTATTTTGATCAAAATTCGTTCAATTGTGAAGCACATGACAGGATCTGAGTATTAAAATTGCGATAAATTATTAAAACTATCGCCTTCAACAATTGAAGTGTGAATAGCGCAGTAAAAAAATGCTTAGTTACTATACGGGCAGCGTTTTTATCTCTCCTATGACCAAAATGTTTCTATCCTTCCCATAGCCGTATTTTATTTAAAAGTTTTTTTTTATTTTTTAAATGTAGGTTAAGAGGGTACCAAATGTTGAATTTTAGCATTTTTCAACAATTTCTAATTTAAATGATCGTGCGACGGGAATTCTACGTTGTTAGCGCGGTAGGACGAATCATTGAGTTTCCCTCGAGGGAACTCCAATAAGAGTCACTGGCAATGTGATTCCCTGTGTTATGAGGTTTTCTTTACACTTTCGTAACTGCTTATCATTATTAACCTTTGGGATGAGAACTAACCTAGTAACCTGAAGTTCCATATATGTGATTTATTAAAGGATAAAAGATCAAATTTAGCTAATTAAAATCCGATACAGCGTTAAGAGCTGAGGGAGCGGCCAAATTCTGCGCAAAATATTTTACCTCGCAATCGATAGTCTGGAATTAAAAAAGGGTTATTATGGATTGAAATCGACTTTCAATTTAATTTCTGTCCGTAGTTGTTTTAGGAAACCTTACCAATCGAGGCGTACATGAGTAAGGAAAAGCCATACTATTATGTCACTCTTTAAGTTAGCTGTCCTTAATGTAATCCGGATGCAAACCTTTGCAATTTTGGTTCATTACTAATTATTTTTCCTTTCAAGGGAAATACTACAAACATAATATCCGTACCACTATGGGAAATTCACTCTCACCATTTCTAGCCAAAGTCTTCATGACGCATTTCGAAACAACCTTTAAGAAGAAATTCACCTACTTCCCTTCCATTTATTTACAATATGTTGATGACATTTTTGCCGTATTCGACACAAACAAACGATCACTGAATACTTTCCTAGACAACCTAAACAGCCTTTTCCCTTCCATAAAGTTTACCGTAAAAACTGAGATGAGTACCTTGATTCCTTTCCTCGATCTCTCCTTAACACGATCCGAAAACAAAATCGTATTTGACATATACCGAAAACCCACGAGCACAACAAAGTATATACACAACTGCTCATTTTTTCACCCAAGCCACGAATTTACTGCCTTCCATTCCCTCATTAATGGACTTTTAACCGTACTCCTTAGTAAACCAGTATTCAATAAAGAATTACTCTTCATTCAAGATATTTTCAAACAGAACGGATTCTCTACTTCTTTAATTGACCATATCTCGAATAAATATGAATTAAAATGCTTAACACGTTCGCTGCCGGGCCCGAATTCTACTGTCATTCCGCGTGTGCCAGGCGAACATTTTCGAACCTATTACCAAACGGCAATGATGATATTGAGCCTATCTCCGGGTTTTACTAATATTTCTCGGTATATTTACACTCATTACGTGATGCGCTATCGCTTGTAACTTAAGTCACGTGCGACGCCATAGGGCGTCTCCCCACTTTAGACAATGTCTAAAATTTGATGAGACGCCATTTGGCGGCTCAGGCAATTGGATCTGCGTTCCAACTTTTTAGTGTACACTCAAAAGCTATGATTGAATATAATGTTAAAACAAATTTTAATTGTTGATTATGCTTTTAATAATGTTTGCTATCGTATCCAGAGATGGTTAGTGTAATGATTTATATTTGGGAGGCTTAGGTACGGCTGATCCGGACAGATCATAAATTTTGTAGAAACACGTTTGGCTTTACTGAGGGCAACTTTGCGGCTCATCGTCTGCAAGTATTCTTTGTAACATCCGCGACAGCCAACACGGGCTTTTCTAAAATGAAGAAACAGCGCTAAAGATAGTGCGAAAAATACTAATTCTCGATTTTATTTAATGAGAATTTTATCCTCTAAATTACCAGACTTCGAAGACTTCCTCCAGTGTTATTTGTATTTATCAGGTAGTGCGTCGATTTTTTTAGATCCAATCAACGGAATCCCAAAGAATATGCAGCCATTCTTCTATAATTTATCGTCATAACTGCTGGAGAGAGATCATGTGGGCACCTGGATTCCGTGTTTCATTCCACAATATAAAAGCATTAACAATGCAAGTCCCTAAAAGAGCATTATCGGCCACCTTGTGGTACCACCTTACTGTTTTTCGATGGGTGCAGTGATACAACGAAAGGATGTCTGCAATGTCAATTCCTCCCTTTATTTTATTGTTCTCAATCACCATCTTTGGCTTAGTAACCACTTCCCCTCTTCCATTTCTTTCCTCGTTGGGATTACCTCCTATCTGATGATGGTGGAGATCATGAATACGTCGCGCTGATCTTTCCATTTCTTTTCCGTTGCTCCACAAGTTTTTCATAGCACTGAAATGCCTTTCTTTAATTTAGCAGTCGTTATTTCTCTGAACAGACCTTTTCTATTTTTCGTAATGGTTCCCACAAAATGAGACTTATCTCCCAAGATTTCTTTCCATAAGCGTGGGATGAATCACCTCACTAGAAGTATCTAAACATTACAGCAGGAGCAGGGGTGCCGACTTACAAAAAATATTGGGGGGGCCAAACCGGGGACCTTGTCTCTGTAAATTTTATAAGTAGTGAATTTTAAGTTATTTAAGTGTTTAAGAAGAGTCATATGATCGACATTAGAATCCTGATCACTCGAATCTCGATATCTGGACACTCCGAGGAAAATTGACAAGCATGACACAAAAATTTTTCCTCACATTTGTAACGAATTTTTGGGGGGGCTCGGGCCCCCTCAGGCCCCGTGGAGTCGGCGCCACTGAGCAGGAGTTATTAGAATGTGAATAAAAAAATGGAATAAGGAATCATACCTGTATTAGAAGAAGAAAGATTACCTGACTCTGAGGATTCATACGACTCCTCAGACACCCTGAATTAGCGAAATTAATGTCTCCTTCAGAAAATCCTTCAAGGTCGTTGGTGAAAGCCAAATTGTCAGAATGAAACATATGCTCGATTTCTTCTTCGTTAAAACGTTCCTTTCCCTCAATAATGCGTGACGGAGAACACATGATATATTCACTAAACTGGTTATCACTTCCGTATCGAAGGCACAGACACAGAGAATAAATTTGGTATACTGATGCGCTCCTCACTCGGTTAGGCATGAGCGACAACTGAGGGAAGGAAAAAAACGAAAAAAAGCTCTGCAAATGTAATTTGAAACATTGTATGGAGATATAATACCTCAAGCTTCAACTTGAAACATAAAATGATATAGCCATTGAAAAAAGGCACTCTCGAAAAAAACATGAGAAACCGAAGGCGAAAAAAAAATGAAATTCGATCTGAAATGTGTTACCAATACCCTCCCTTCACAGAAGATAACATTGTCTCGTCAGTGCATAAGGAAATGTAGCTTAAATTTCAAGTTCTATACATTGCTTGATAATTCAAAGAAAACGCTACTTTGACGCCTATTGGCGTCTCACTAGTAGCGTCCAGCAGTAATGCGAGACGCCATATGGCGTCTCACCAACTCGGATTTGAAGTTATGTGAGACGCCCTATGGCGGCGCGTGGCAGGGAACGTGTCAACAAGTCAACCACTCACAAAAAAGACCTATCAAAAAGATTCGTCAAACTCCCGTTTTACCCCACCATATAAAAGGTCTAGATAAAGTTTCAACAGCTAACACTAAAATCACGTACACCAAACGATTACAAACTAAAACTACTTTTAGGCACTACTAAAGATAAGATATCTCTTCAAGAAAAATCCAGCATATATCAGATTAATTTTACTTCCTGCCAATCTTCCTACATAGGTCAAACACGACGCAACATTCTCACCAGATACAAAGAACACCTCTCATATTACCAAAACAATAAACCTGAGAAATCCAGCATTGCACAACACCTAACAGACACAGGCCACGAAATTACCCTAGACAACCGAACTCTATTGTAACAAATATTAAATCACCTACTCGACGCATACAAGAGCTTTTACATTTATAAAAACAAAGGGAAACTCCTAAATAGTGATGAAGGACCCATTAAAAATTCTTCTCTATTTTCTCTATTACACTAAGAACATTACACCAAATTAACGCTTAACGTCCATCTCTTGTAAAGTCCTTGAACACATCGTAGTCAGCTCGGTAATGAAACACCTAGACGCGCAAAACTTATTAATGGGAACTCAACATGGATTCAGGAAAAGCAGATCGTGCGAAATTCAGTTAGCGCTTTTCGCCCACGATATTTTAGTCTCCGGGGAAGACAACATTCCAGAAGACGCGATTTTTCTTGATTTCAAAAAGGCATTTGATAAAGTACCCCACGGAAAGTTAATAATAAAACTGAAATCTTATGGTCTAGACGAAGATGTCATTTCCTGGACTAGAGAATTTTTGAGCGACCGCGTCCAAAGAGTAGTATTAGACGGTGCAGTCTACAATGAGATTAGAGTCACTTCTGGCGTCCCTCAGGGTAGTGTAATTGGCCCAATCCTATTCCTTCTTTATATAAACGACATTGGCGAAGTAGTACACAGTAAGTTACGATTATTTGCAGACGACGCTGTAGTTTACAGAGAAATCCGTTCCAGCAAAGATATAGATGAACTAACGAATGACCTTGCTGCTATCCAAGCTTGGTGCGATGCTTGGCAGTTAGAATTAAATTTGAAAAAATTCGTCATAATGGATTTCTGGAAGAAGAATAACTCCCTACAGCGTAACTATATCATTCGGGGCACCCAATTAAATGCAGTTGAATCCGTGAACTATCTACGGGTTAGAATCAATAATGATCTATCGTGGAATAAACATATTCGAGAAATAACCGGTCAAGCTAATCGTAAAATGGGTTTTGTTAAAAGGATATTACGAAAGTGCGACGACAAAGTGAGAGAAATTAGCTACTTTTCCCTCGTTAGACCACATTTGGAATACGCTGCCAGTGTTTGGGACCCTCATGAAAAAGGCTTAATCAGAGTTAGAACGCGTGCAAAGAAGAGCTGCCAGGTATGTGAAAGGTCGTTACGATAGTCTTGTTAGTGTAACTGACCTTTAAGATAAACTCGGATGGGAATCTCTGTCGGACCGTAGATTGAAAAATAGTCTAAACCTTTTAGATAAATTCAAGAGCAGTGTCTTTTCTGACGAAGTTAACCATATCTTGCGGACGCCAACGTACTACGGAAGATCAGATCATATAAATAAAATAAGAGATAGATTGTAGAACAGACAGATTCCGAATGTCATTTTTTCACGATCAATAAGAGATTATAACGGCAGCAATAGAACTCGTAAATAGATTGCATGACTTGTAGTGTTGCTTACTAACCTATGTAAAACTTAATGCATGTTTCTTAATCTCTATTCTATATTCTATTTCTAACAACATATAGTAGTATAGTTTGTTTCATACGGGACGTTTTTTGGACCGTATGGTGTGCATGTGGGATTCCAAATGCATGCTGGTGATTGATCACCCCCTGCCAAACACCCTTGAGGTGGCTCACAGGGTATTATGTAAATGTAGATGAACAGTTATTTTCCACTCCGCAACGGTCATCCTTACGTCACGTTCCCCCACCCTCCGTCCAAAGTTAAACCTTCCCTTTCCCCTCCCCCCCTTTCTTTATCTCCATCCGTTAACTCTTACTCTCCCTTTCCGCCCCCCTCCCATGCCTTACGTCCAACCACAATTCCCCCTCTCCTCTTCCACCCTCAACACCACAACCATTCCCCCCTCCCTCTCTATCTATATATTTCATCGGTGTCCATTATTTTTTCATCACTAAACCTTGTTGAAGAAAAGCTTGGATTCCAAAACTGGTACGCTTCTCCCGTCCAGGTGGCAGTTCCATCGCTCATTTTCGAGCTAATTCTCACGGAACATAACCCACGGAGTAAGTGCTGTGTGTGTGATTGATTGTGTGTGTGTGTTTCCTTAACTTAAGCAACCTTAGCTGGGCCCCCCCCCCCCAAAACCCTTAAGAAGCAAGGGATTTGATTCAACGATAGCAGTCTTAGCACGGTCCCCCAAAACCCTCGCGAAGGTTTCTTTACTGTTGATCGTGTGTTAGTGAAGGGTTTCCGGTTGAGAGGCCGGTGTTGGTCACTGCTGCGAATTTTCCCGTTCCAGCATACCAACACAGTGTTTTGTTTATACCTGTGACGAGGTCCCTTGTTACGGCCATTGGAGTGTTTCATTCCCCAGTTGACGTTGAGCCATAGAGCTCACCTATGACCAATCTACTAAAGGCATGCCCCAACCATGCGGGTAGGGTAAAACGGGTCGTCAATTACGTCCACAGTTGAACTTTCTAGCACACGCCACGTCGTACTACTCCTCGTGTGGAGAGGAACTCTTAACACTTGGTCCTTACACAATGCATCGGTACAGAAAATTCAAAGCGATCATTATCAACCTCCGTGACAAGAACTACCCTAATAATCTAAGGTTCCGTAGGCGTAATTTCTTAAAGGGTAATAGATCAATTTCAATAACATAAAAATATTATTGATATTTTTCAATTTGCAGCGATTATGCTGCCCGTCTATGCAGTATGCCATCTAATTGTAATCACTTTGTCGCCATTTCCCATCAATTTAATTTTTCCAGCATAGTTTTTAGATAATTTTTTGCTTTTCCATTTTGTAAATGAGCAGTGACGGAAACCTTTCTATGTAAATTTTATAGAAAAATTCCCTCGATAGAAAAATATATAAATCAAGGGTAGAATTTTACTTATAAACTTGAGGCCTTAATATTCTGTATCAGTGTTTTTCAATATACAGGAATTTTGATGGAAAGGGACAGCATGTGAGTCCAACTGATCTACTAAGTAGAATCCTAGTGATAACCTTTGTAATGTTAATACTTAATCGTACGCGCACCCCGGCGCTTATTTATAAATATAGGAGTCTTATCTTGTGGAATTTATCAACTATTCTTCTTGTGTGTACTTTCTCCAAGCAAATTATGGCATCAACATGTATATGAAAGAGCTACAAATTGACCCTATTTAAACTTTTTTGGAAGTTTGAGAGAATCACTTACGGCCTGCAAGTTTTACCACAGGTGAATTGCTTACTTGTCTTTTGCTGCTGAAGTCGAGACAAAGATTTGGGGCAAGACGAGATGCAGGTCCTATCAGCAGACCAAAACTACGGCCCGGGAGGAGCCGATTCAGCGTTAAGAGCCGAGGGAGCGTGCGGCTAAATTCTGCGCAAAATATTTTACAACCCTAATGTAAAGCCTGGAATTAAAAAAAGGGTGAATATGGGTTAAAGTTGACTTTCAATTTAACTTCTGTTCGTAGTTAATTTAGGAAACCTTAAAATGGGGGCAGGTATGGATAGGGAAAAGCAGTACTATTATGTCACCCTTTAAGTTTGCCGTCCTTAATGTAATCAGGAAGCATTTGCTACTACAGGTGCAGGCAGGCAGGTCCTTACATGGAATTCATTAAATGCCAATCTGAAGAGATATTTCAATATTATCAAAGCTAACAACATAGTCATTATATGGTGGCCAATTTGATTAACGTATTCATGGTGGTGTTTACAAAAACATTTCTTGACTCCCTACACGCGTTGCTGAGTGCTGCCGGTGGATACCCACATCCACGCGTAGAATTCCTCTCGCTTTTACTCGACGGGATCACCGTTAATTCTTTTTCTCATACTAGTACTGCCCCTTCGATGCGGATAGGGTAAATGGCTCGTCAGTTAAGCACCACGAGGTGTAATCGTCACTAGGTTATACCAAAAGAAATAAATCTCTTCAAAGTCTATGAAGGAAGTAGCCACCCATGCATTGATATTGATATATATTGATATTATTTTATTGAATTTTCAACATCACAGCATAATTTAAATTTTCAGAGCCAAAATTGCGTCCAGAATAATCCTACCATCATAAAAAACTGCTGAAAATAGTCAAAATTTAGAAATTTTACATCACGTCGTCTCACAAACCTATTTATCTGTTTAAAGAATTGTAAATCTTGGAATAAGTTGGAATGAACGCAAATTCGTCTCTAAAAATATATACGATAGTAAATGGTAAAAACAGTTCATGTAAAAAATTATGCCTCATCATTTACTCTCAGGCTGTATTAATGCTGTCGAAACTCAAACTACCATTGCAAATAGATACAAATACCTACATCTCCTGAACGTTAATGAAGGCATGGAATGAAAGTGCGTGCCCCAAGTCTAGGTTGATTTAAGTACCGTACCGTAAATTGTAAGAAACATGTTGCGTAATTTTGGTTTTGCCATCTTGACCATTGTGCTAAGTGCGTTTAACGAAAAAGAATAGCGTTTCTCATTGGTTGGGCATATGGCTAACTACTTTAATGGATTTTCAACATCACAGCATAATTTCAATTTTCAAAGCAAAAATTGCGTCCAGAATAATCCTGCCATCATCAAAAACCTCTAAGTTAGACTCCACTTCTCCCTAGTGTCCTTCAAAGTAAAAATGAGAATAAATTTTGATCTCCGAAAATAATTATTAAGCTATAATTTGGTAAAACAACTTCGGATTTCGTAGAGCTTTTACTTATTTTGTGAGAATTAAAATGATTTAAATGAGGACCGGAGATAAGGGGATCCCGTGGCTGAACATTTCTATGTTCATATTCACCGATTGGAAAAGTACACCAAGCCAAAAACAAGGATCCATTTATCCCTCGGGCCCCATATCCGCTGTTAGTGCTCTAATAATTTATTATGATAAGACATAAAACGACCTTTTTTCAGTATTTCTACTTCTAACAAAAGTGTAGGCGTGTTATAATATTCAAAGGCCGCCCTTGATTTGCCTTTTCTGGCGGCGTCTGAGCTTCGTTATGATCGTCTCCCTCCCGTGTCACGATTTTTGTGAGTCGTTCCCGAGCTGACATGAAGATTTAATGGATGATTTTTAGAGGGGGTTGCACTATAGTATTTTAGCTAAATTATAGCTGCGCTATAATACATTTGCAAAATTATATTCTCTAAAAGGTTTAATTTAATTCAGAACGTCGGGCGGTTATTGAAAAGGAAAATGATTCAATTTATGTATTCAAATAGTTTATTTTAACTTCTCAATGACGTCGTAAATTAAGTGGAATTTATATATTTTTATATATTTCCATTAATGTCTCTGATGCGAAATGGCTTCCTCAAAAAGGGTAAATTTTCGAACTGATATTCGGGTGTTTGTGACGAGAAGAGATATCAAAGATGACTATGAGTATTTGCTTTTCCTTTCAAGTGATGGGTGAAAGGTTTGTGATGATGAGAATGTTTTTGATTGAGATTATTAAGGTACTTATTTATTTCATGAGTTAAGTGTTTTTTTAGCTGTTTACTTAACAACTTTTATTAAAACGTTGTACTTATTCACACTAGTCAGTTTTTACTTCTGGCAAATATTCAATGTATCCTGCGGTACACAAAGGTGCTGCAAGATGTATTGAATATCGATTGAGCCTATCAATATCGAATATCCGTTCATATATTTGCTCTAAATGAATTAACTCAATTATGAATGGTACAAGTTATTATTTAGCGAATTGAAAAAGTAACGAAACGGATACTTACCACGGTATTTCAAAATAATCAGCGATATCTGAGTAAAAACTAACCATCCCAAAAATCATCTACGCTCCAACGGAAAGGAAGGTATTTAATATCGAATGGAAAAAGATAGTTCAACACGCAAAGTTAAATTCTTTCAATAATATAAACCTAATTGGCCAATTGTCTCTGAAACCAATATTGTTAACTCAGTCTCGCTTTTCAAAACAAGCACAGCCACTCTTAGCCTCATTGCGCATGCGCCCAAGGTAAAAAATTGCGTAACGTATTCCCAACTCCCAAGTAAATATGATGATATCGTAACTTTCGATTGCTTGTTGACGATCGTCCTTACACAATCGCACCTACAGCTAACGTTCGAATACCGGGAACTCAATTGAGAGTGCACGGGTCTCTAACCTTCGAAAGGTAGCCAAGTTACACAATCGGCGCCATGAAGATTCATACCCAGATACAGATCGTTCAAATTGAATGGGGGACAGAAATCGGCAATGGAGCGATAAAGCGCCCCTCGATTTGTTGCACCACTTTTGCAAATTATTTTTACATATTATGCATATTTTATACGCTTGCTGGGACATATTATTCGCATATTATTTGTATATAATGTGCATATTAATAGCCCCGATGTAAAAGGCCGTAAAGAGCTGTTTTCGGCGTTTTGGATATAAATATTTTTTCTTTGTGCCGTGCTGGTCTCGCCATGATTACATTATATCTGTTTATTTGTATACGTATCAACAACGGATGTTAACAATAAAGATAACCTTCTAGGTTCACGTCCCAGCATGTATTTGGCAGGAGTCACACTAGTGGCACAGTGAGGAGTTGGACGGTATGAAAACATATACTTGCTCACTAAGGAACATAAACCTAACCCTGCCTGTATCGCATTACGTAACAGGCTGTTTAAAGCACCGTTGAAGTTTATAATGCAATTATTTCATCTCCGTTCTTACCAAGGTGGTAACATGGAAACAGACATCATGAGTGCAATTCCATTGGTCTCACAGAAGTTTTAAAACTCAAAGGATGTAAAAACACAGCCAATAGTGATGATAACATCAAAGAATCCAAATAGAGCGAAGCATTCTATCAGCTTTTCCATCGTTGATTTTGTATTTCCCACTGTTGTTTCATAAATCTCAGGTCATTAAAAAAAAAGCATCAATAACAATAAAGAAACCTATTCTTTTAAAAGTTCACAGAAATTCCATGTGAATACGATCAAATGCGTGATTATAACCTTCAAACTGGATTAAAACTGATATTTCCGTAGAAGTAGAATTACTTACACAAAGGCCACAGCTTCTAACTTTCAATAGCTGCACCAAGCTCTGGCCACCAATAGCAAACATTTTCATTTTAACCATTCCACAGTTTGGCCCATGAATAAGCTACTTCCAGGATTTGGTTGGAATTATTACAAATAGACCCCACAAGAGGAACACAGTCAAGTACAATCTCATTTAAAAGCATAAAAGATGGCTTTAACACTCCAGACAACGTTCTTTGCCATCTCTATAGTAAAGTACAAAATTGTCCAAAAATTTATCTCCTCTTATTAAAATCCTAATCTCTGCTGAGGTAGTGGGAACTTCATTTTCAATGCTTCAATTTTTAATGTTAATAAAAATGAAAATACTCGTAATTTTCTAATACCATTCAAACGCAGTCGCGATAACCCATCGGCTGGCGAATTCATATTCCCTTTAAGCTATATATCATAAAGTCCCCTAACGACCACTCAGTCATTCATTCACTCACTCATACAAATGTTTGGGTTGAACGAGACGAGATACGACAAAAAGTCTTATGAAGACCCCCTTTAAAATTGTCTGAAACCCCAGGAAAAATTATGAAAACAGTAAATTTCCACTTATTTAACTGTCTATTCAATTAAAATTGGGCATGGGGATTCGTTCAAAAAATGGCCACAGATCAGATACAAATAAAACATCATAGCAACATATTTGCTTATACTCACAAGAGGAGCTAAATTGGAATAGAAGATAAGTGAATTAAAACGAAAGGATAATAAAGATAAGGTAGGATATTTACTTATTAATTTTTGAAAATTCAATCTTTTAATGGCTTCCTTCCGTATGAACAAAAACTTGATCACATCAAAGCGTATACAAACGAAAAGAGGAGAAATATAAGGTAAACAAACCTTCCTTAAAAGATAGGTAGGTAAAAATGATTTTATTTTCATTCTTTGTGATAGCGATAACGTTTTATTTTTTACGTCCTTTTTCTGTTACTAACCTTTTTAATGCGCAATGTAATCCTTGAGCTGATGCATCAATGGCAGTGAATAATAGAATATGGAGGATAAGTACGATTATAGAATCGAAAGTGTGGTTGTTATTAATTCCATAGTTAACAAGTGCACATAATGTAGTTCCTCTCTTGTTGCCGATACACGATTGCAGTAGAAAGATATGTAAACAACCTTTCCTTAAAAGGTAGGTTGGTAAAATTTAATTTTAGCGTTTTATTTTTCTTTCCGTTCTTTTCCTGTTACAATTTTGTGAGCTGGTGCATCATAGGAAGTGAATAATGGAATATGGAGGACAAGTTCAATTATAGGTATTTTTTATTCAATTATTTGTCTTACGAAAAGCACGTTTCATTAAGTGACTAAGTTATTTAGCTTAAGCATATTCTAAAGCATGACATTTATGATGCCTTGTTCATCAAAAAATGTCATCTGCACCTCACCAGATGATTTACTTTCGCATTATATTGGATATTAAAGCTGTAAGGAGATGCTTGTGTATACCGACTCTTTAAAAAATGTATAGAGGTGTTGCTGAAGTGGTATCATTCGCGATCATGACGAATAATACTTCTATGAAATCGTCGTTTCTAAATTCGTCATACTAGGCCCAATTCATGCTAAAGCCCGTATGACACTTCCCAATTTATTGGCCAATCCATTGGATATTGGATTGTGGACCCACTGACACACACCAATTTCTAGCCCAATCTCCGTTTCACAATATTGGGCACAATTTCTTGGCCAATCTAGATTTTAGAACGGGTTCTATTTTCTCGAGGCCAATCTCCAATCAGAACTCAGTCTCGTCGACTCCTAGTGGCCAAATCTATAAGCTCTTTGCAAAACATTTCACCTCGGAATTTTAATATCATATATAAAAACTTTAAAAGCATAGAAATCCATGGAATAGCTCAAATAATTAATATGTACTTTGAGAGAACATAAATTCACAAACATCAACTGTCTAAAGTGGGTAATTCGGAAATAACATTTCGGATATTTAATGAATAAAAACGTCTGGATTCTCCTCGATTGCGTCTATATTTTGTTTAAATAAAAATTACTAAACTATTTTTCATGATTTGAGCGCTAAAGTTTCGGGTGAAAGTCCCAATTGATGGCACAATCTCTCTTTATTCGATGAACATATTCCAGCCAAAACGAGCAGCTACGTTATCTTGGCTCACCTATGAGATCACAATATTTCCTATCTCTCATCATTCAAGGAACTCACCCGAATGAAATTTCGAGCAATTCGAGAATATCTTTGCAGCCCCTCGAAATAGTTATTAAATTTACAATTATTATGCCACCTCCCATTCTGTAGCTAATTGGCAATCAATCTGCGTCTTGAGATGCTCTTTTGCCATTTTGTGTTATGTGGCGTTCTCTAGTGGGGTATTAGAACACTATAACGGCCAATATTGGTGTAAATATTGGTACGTGTCGTACGATGCCTAAAGCCCAATATTTTAACCAGTATTGCGCGCCGATATATTGGCCAATAAATTGGAAAGTGTCCTACGGGCTTAAGGATCTCCACTCAGTGCATTTTCTCTAGATATGGATATTTAGTTTCTTCGTAATTATATTGTGTGTATCGTCCTTTCTTAAGCTTATGTAGGGGAACTGCACCTTATTCCTATTTCAGTCACACCTTAGTCACCGGAGTCACACCATATTCATATTTCAATAATTTGGTTGAATGATGTGAAAAATAATTATAAACGTGTTTTTAATATTTATCATGACAACCAATTAGCTTGGTCGATAGCTTAGTCCGTTATGACGCTTCGGGGGCCCGTGTTCATTACCCTACGCAGGCACATCTCTTCTCCGCTTTCTTGTATTTATTTTGAGGTAACCTACATTGAACTCCTAATTTTATGATTTTCAATGAGATCAATGTTTTTCTGGGAGGATATTCTTTCATATGCTCACGCTACGTCGCGTTTATTATGCATTTTGTCCTCGTTGTTTTATCGATCTGATGGGTGCGATGTTGATAGTATTTATCAAACTACACTTATCAAACTTGTTTGTTAGAAGTAACAGAAGTACTATTCAATATTCGATATGAATCCAAATTGCGAAACGTTTGATCAGAAACTAGTATTCCTAACTAGGTTTTTTTGCAGTGTTTACTCGCTTTCTATAACTCTTTACCAATTAAAATGTAGTTTACTTAAGTTCATTGTCTTTCGTAAATTCGTTTTGTTATGATATTAAGTTGGTATAAATTGAGTGTTACATGCTCTCAAAGTTATTTTGTATTTGAATTTAATAAGTTAGAAACTCTGTCAGACTCATGTAAATCCATTTTATTTTTTTAAGTCCTTCAGAAAAACGTTCCTCTTCATTAATATTTTATTTTCATATTGTAACCGATTTACCATACGCTCGTTTTACTTGAATGTGTAAATATTACTTACATCTAATCTTGCCAATTGAAAAGTAAAAGATCCGTAAGTAACAAGCGGCATACAAAAAGTATTTGACCTTCCATAGCGACCAAAACAAGGCCGTAGGCCTTATCCGGGGAGCGAGCAAAGCGAGTATACTGGAAGATATAATCAAACCACGTCTTTGTAACCTTCATTCAGCCTCCTTCATGCACGTAATACTCAGCGAACAATCTCTAGGGTGTGAACCATTTTTCCAAAACACTTTGGAGTTGTTCCTGGATCGGCTCCTCTCCTTCTTCTCCTCCCGTCCATCGGCTGCCTCTTTGGTTCCTGTACAATAAGTTGTGGCTTAATTTTCTCAATGTCCTGTCTTTCCTTTCATTTCCTTGATTCCATCCTTCCTCATATCATTTTTCTGTTATTTACCTTTACCTCCTCTCCACCGTACACCTCTCCCTCTTTTCCCTTGTCCAACGCACTCCTTTCCTTCCAAATCTGGCTCAGGCTGAGGAAGTAGTTACTACTTCGATAGCTTCAAGTTTAATTTTCCCATGATAGTGTTCATTTTTTATTGCCTATGCTTAGTGATAGTGACTTGAACCATTCGTATGTAGTATAAAACGTAAAAATCGATCGAAACTAACAGATCACAAAACTTACTATGACAAACACAGAAACACAAAAAGAGACACTCACAATAACAGACAGATGTTTCAGCGGGATGACCCGCTATCTTCAGTGACGAAGTGGAAGAAAACCTAATAGTAGAACTTACAAGAAAAAGTTGTGGCTTTGTTTCAGAGATTATGAGAGATAACTCTCTAATGTCTTACAGAGAGTGTATTGTTCATAATTTTTAGAACCTATCTAAAATGCAAACTATTTTGTGATTTGATATACAATATGGCATTTACCTTTTTACTATTTATAACCTGGAGCTGCTTTCGGGAGAAATCCAATTTCAAGATTATTAATTTTGAAAAAATTTTTATTTGCACTCGATAAAAATTACCGTGTCAGCTAAATATTTCGTCATTAGACCATACACCACAAAATAATACGTAGTTTACAAATTTACCCAAAAGGGCTGAAAATATAAACATTGTTGATGTCGCTTGGAAGAAACAATGAGTTATAATGGGTTAAATTGTAAAGGTTTTATTAGTATAAAAAGGTGATTTAAATTATTACCATTTTCTACAATCATAATATCTAAGTAATACTTCTCTTCAACATGTTATAAGTTACTGCACATCGTTTTTTTAGATGCGCAATGTTTCTTCAGTATTTTATTATTTATTTGATGTAACATAGCAAATTAAGCATTTTTTATTTATTATTACTGTTAATATTATTAGAATTTATCCCATCGTACTTAAACCAACACCTAATAAAACACTTATTTATATTAATTATAAAGTTATCATCTTTGTAATACATCAAGTTAAATTTGATCTAATGATGATGAGCGTGATAGCCATGGGGTTTCAATACTTGGTTGACCAACAAGGGATCCCTGGTGAAAACTCAACTATCCAAGCAAAGCTTTGCATTACACCACTTAGAGTGTGAGTTACCACATGCATATTTCTCATTCATCATGATGTAAAGTATCCGTCATTTAAAGAGCTTACCTTGGATTTTCGATATCTTGTAACAGATTCCCCAGGATTTCAATCAAGAAGCAATCTACTAGTACCACGTTTTCCCTGCGAGGATAGAAGTCATTATTATATTAACGTTGTTCATAATTACTCATTTAAATCAATACTTTAAATGTAGTTTTTTCTGGTCAATAATTTCTTTTTTGTTATTTTTCATTGTGGTAGTGTTTGAAAATTTAAGTGACTGATGTTTTTTCTACTTCATGCATATTCCGACTTTCCCCATATTTTAGCTAAAAACCATACGCTTTTTACATTTTTCATATAAGCTAAAGCCCGTGTTAACTCACCAAATTGTGCTTCTAAAAGTTAATGTATTTTTAAATCCTTAAATCAAATCCCTCATTTCTATCGTAAACATTAACTGTTACAACGAGGCATTAATTTTCATTTTAAGTGAAATAATAGTCTTGTGAAAAAGTGAAATTGACATATCCTTGATACGTTTATAAAGTTGAAATAAGGACACCTTTCGTATTGGAAAAAAATTCTAGCTCTTCAAGTTAGGGCAATGGAAAAGCGTGGCTCTGAACCCCGGTTGTCTACAACATTTTAATGAACACGTTCAAATGATAATTACATTCAAACATTTTCACTGGTTACAGCGTATTTTTAACTCCATGATAATAAAGAACGTAAACGGAACACCAACCCGGTTTCGACATGAATTGTCATTATCAAGGTAAAAATTGGCCTTAGTTCCATACACCGAGTTTGCATGCCGTCAGGCAAGACGAGGGTGGGGTGGAGGATAGCAATGGATGGGGAAGATAGTTTGACTGAAAAGGTGGGTTAAAGGGAAGGCCATTGAAGGAGGGGGGATTAGGGATGAAGTGATGGCAGTGAATAGGGGAGTTTCGATGAGAAATCATAGTAACGAGGATAGGAGCAGGTTTTGGTGAAGGTAAAAAAAATCAAAAACATATATGCATTCACAAAGCGGGGAGGAATGTTCTACATAATAAATATTAAAGCCATTACACTTCAGTGGGTGCACACCACTTTTATTTTTTCTTTGTTATTCATGTTCTTAGAAGCATAAAATCGTTTCTCCAACGTTACCGGGGTGTAAAAGGAGACTAGCTCAGTATTTGGGAAAGATTTTCTTCCAATTGTATGATAATTAACCTAGAAATGGTAGTTTTACCCAACGAGAAAGTTACATTGCTCTGAAATGACGGAGAGGTTAGAGTGTGCATGACTTTGACGTCATCCGTAATCATCCCAACTTCCTGACCTTACCTATTACCCACCCTTTTAGACGAAATGTCTCCCCCTCCAATGCTGTCGTCCCCACCCCACCCTTTTCTTGCTTGACGGTATAAATAGATCTGACAAAGGCCAATTTGTACCTCGATAATCTCGAAACCGGGTCGGTGTTTACTTGAGTAAAATAGTGTGTATGTTTATCATTTGTTTTTCTTTCTCATGGAGGTAAAAAATTTCCATCAAGAATTGCCGGACACTGTTTATGTATTTTAAATTCTTCAATCAAGGAGGATATCAAATGATTACATTTTCTTTTCAAACTGGAGAATAGTTCATAGGGTGAAAAATTATTTCAGATCAAATTTGAGGAACTTAGGGAAGGTATTTATAAAATTTTACAGGTTCTGGTCAAACGTAAAAAGAAGAACACCTTTTTTCAAAAACCAAAAGTCTTCAAATAAGGTTACTCCATTACCCCGACCCTGAGCCCTCAATGGCCTGAAAAATTAGATTGGGGCTGTCGAGGGATGATTTAAGGTATATAAGTTTTTTAGGACGATATTACGGGATATATTTGTATCCTCAACCGAGGGAAATAGATAGGTCAATTTGCTTTACCCTGGAGCGTAGAGGTCAAACCCGTAGACTGAGGTGACTTATCCACTATATAGTATGTAACGAATCAGACACTGATCAACTTTTCAAGTTAAACTATGATATCATGTCTTCAAATAAATTCCCTTGTAAATATGTTTCGAGGCTCTTTAATCAATATTATAAGCTGTATTGCATTTTCCACCAGGCAACGTCCTTCCGCAGAATTGCATCAGGTTGGGAAAGTGGCGTATCGCGTAACCTGCATCCAAGATAGCGACGAGGTAGTGGGTGCGATTATTGCGTTGTTCTCAGAGCGAGCTAAGGAAGATGCAATGTCACGTGACACACTACAACCCCATTAGGTCTTTACTTAATTGCAACTATACTTTACCAAAACCTCCTCTCAATATTTAATCACGGGTACAATTACCGTTGATGTTAGAAAGTGCAATTTTTCATAAGTGAAAAACAACAGAAAGATGTTATTGGTATTTCAGTTACTATAATAATAATAATATATAATTTGTTGATGGAATAAATAATATTATTGTGTACCTGAAGACTCCATAAGAAAATAAAAGAATAAGTACAGCATAAATTACATCGGTAAAGCCATATTAAAATCTTTACTACCAATTTAAGCTCAACGGGTTAAATTTGCTACCAAAAAACAATATACACGGATACAAGAAAAGACATTGAAACTATTCAATTGCTATATTCACCTTGAGTACAGAAATTGTTGATCCTTCAGCAGCAAATCCTTGAGGATATTCAGCGGCGAGATATAAGAGTACTTCCTGAAAAAGAAAGGCAAATTAGTCATTTATTAGTTAGACACCTAAACAGAATGATATATCCATTACCACGTGTTGTGTCGGATCATTATTCCCATAAACAGAGGGCAGCAGCTAACACTTCAACAAAGGCTAATATCAAGAGTATAGATAGAATGCCTTCCAAGGAGCAAGAGATCGAGATGATATAGTCTCTTCATATATCCAACCCCTCCTCATTGAATTATTTCTTATTTTTCAATTTACGTGATATGAAATAATGTAGTTCAAATACAAAATGAATACGAACTCAAAAAGTACCGATAGCAATAAAAATGAAAGATAGACGATATTTACATTGCATGCCAAACAGTAAAAATACATAACAACAAAGTGATGCGATAGTCACAGCCTCAGTACTGTAACGGTTCAAGCCCCATTACAGTGCATTTCTACTCGGCGCATTTTCTTCCATACCAGTTTACCCGCTCTTTCCACGACCTTTCCCAAAACCCCCCCAGACCACGGCCCGTGGAGGAAATCGTGGATGAGTAAATGGGGATGAATGTGTTTACGCCGATTTTAGTATGGTTGTATGTGAGTGTGTGTGTGGGAGGAGGGGAGCTCGGGTTTTTCCTGAGTGAGTGGCGTGTTACTCCTCCCTTTTTTTCATTGTGCGTTACCCCCACCCCAAGTTCAGGGATATTAAAGGTGGTGCGCGTAAGAGAACCAAAGGAATTCTTAAGTGACTGTCGGGCGGAGCCTTTGCCCGAAATTTGAGTGCAACGCACGGCAGAAGGAGACGAGGGGCCCAAACAGGTCATTTCAGACTGATTGATCTGAAAGCAGAATCCCCCCTGTCCGAAGGAGCAAGGACCGGCTGAAGAGGACGCATTACCTCCGTTCCGGATGCAGCTTCCTCCAACAAGGGAGAAAGGAGTGCAGTAAATGGAACGAGAGTTTGTTGGATCCAACCTAGTCCAAACTCGGACAACGATAAAGTAAGATTGCAGATAAAGTAAGATTGCACCCCCCCCCCCCCCCCCCCAAAGCCACCTCTTGTCTCCTGCCAAGTGTTAAGACAAACAGTCACGGAATGCACCCGTTTCTTAGTGAAAGTGAAATTAATCACCAAGTACAGTTAACGTTCGCACCCAAATTTACATTCGTCAGGACTATCATTTACCTCCCCAGTCAAGAAATCATTGAAATTGTATCATATTTACGTGTTCACAACCGAACTTTATTTTGTTGTTATCATTTGCTATATTGATTTGCATCTCGGAACCAAGTTATATTGTTGTTGTTTCTTTTTTATTTATTTATCATTGATGTTTCATAAATGGCTCTCACCCATTCATATTTCATTAGTGTATTAGAGGGTTTCTTTTGTTTTTATCATATGCAACCTTATTTGTGTGAATTATATTTTGTTTAGTTGAATGTGTTTGAGTAAGTGTTTTGTTCTGATTCCTTCACGGGTCACCTCAAGGAAAATAACCCTCGCCCTTCCTTTCGCCCCGTCCGTTTTCCTTCCCGTAAATGCGTGTTGGACGAGTGCATCAGCGCCCTAACGTCACCCATCAGTTTGAATCGGGAACCCCCCACCCGCAATCATCTTCAAAGAAAGGGAATATTTTTTATTTATGTGAATTACGAGAAGTGAGTGGCATAGCTTTGTCCCGTAGGTCCCATGCGGGAGGGATATTAATCTCCCCCCGGTTCTATTGTGGTATCCGGGCGAGTCGGGGGTGGGATGCCACAGTACTTAGTGAGTTATTTGGTTGTTTTTTATTTGATAGGAGGAGGTCGGGTCAGAGATAAGGGATAAATATCATTCGGGACAGAATTTAAGAGCCGGTAGAAAAAAGAACGGCTAGTTATTAATACTATGGATATTAGTAAGTAGGCGTAGCAGGGGGTTCGATCGGTTGTGGCGGAAAGCTTTTTAGAACGTTTTATATTTACTTCAATAACTTCAATATTAAAGATAATACTGATCACAATTTCCTATTACTGATCATGGTAGCCTTATACTCTTCGGGGTCTTCCTATTTTGTGAATATTCGAATTTGCATTATGCTGACATTTGGAAACATACACATCAAACATTTTTAGCTGGTTATTCAACCGGAACAAATTAGGTAAACATAGTATGCCTGCAGAGAATCTTGGTATGTATCATATGTAATCTTGGTATACATCGTATTACAATATGTCACGTTACACTTAGAATCTAAATAGTCAGATTTTACACTTGTTTTTACATACACTAATATTTTAGTGCTCCCAGGGTACCTTCAAATCAACTCACTTGATACACAGAAATAACCGCAGATTATGAGTATAAAGTGATGGCTTGGACAGGGTTTGATCGGTTAGTGGTTGTATGTGGTTGAGAGATTGTGATCTTGTTTAGTGTGCATGATGTCACGGTGAATGGTGGCGTGTATGGCAACGACCACCGAGAGACAAGGCCTGAGCGCTGAATTGACGTCACGAGTCGTAGGCGGACGGAGGGAGTAGCGAAGGCTGCCATTGATAGCGCCGAGTGGTGGGGAATGCGTCAGAAAACCAAACGATATGTGAACAGACATTTCTCCGGCTACAATTTTCCTTATGTAATATCATATGTACTTACATTTAAATAATGTTAATAGCAAATCCCTACCTCGGGAAACTAAATAGGGTGGTTTCCTAATATTTTTTATTGCGTAAATCGAAATATTATTACTCCTGGAGTACATATTTCACCCTTTTAGATTTTTATATGACGATATCTATTTTTCGCGATTAAATGAAAAGTGAAAATTTTCAAGGGCACGAAAACGCGACGGCTTAGTATGAATGATGGGAAAAAGTCCGTGCGACGCATTTCTGGTTCCCCCTCCCACCTTTTGAGGTGACCTTGATCGAGGCTCTGAGCGCTGATAGGACACAGGATGCTAGCGGGTAGCTGAGTACCTTGCTGGCTGGTAGCGCTTGGCTTAAATAAGGTTTATTAATACCTTATCAAACGAAGAAAACTTTCCGACCTTAGCCAGTTTTAATAGGTGATTATTAAGACATGTTTCCCTGAGCTCTGTGCCTCATGCATGCATTGGTAACCTCTGACGATGTATAACTCCTATCCTCTCGTGTAGAAAATAGGTCCCTCTGACGTCACGTGGAGTGGAATCGCATGGGTGCCAATCTGGCCTTCTTCTAATGAGAATAAAATTTGACCATGCCATTCGTCTAAACCGGTAGTTCAAAAAACAAATAATTTGTGCATTATGAATACACTAATGGTGGGTAACGAATCACAATCAATGCCTTTCGCTTTCTTTGATGAATGAAACTACCCTATTGTTTCGAATGGACAAACGCCTTCGCCGAAAAATCTTCCTTGAAGAGAAACAGCTTGCTTCCAAATGCATTCGAAACCTCGAGAATATCATTAAAAGTCTTATATTCAGCAAAACATTTTTCACGCATCAGTGGTACTTTTAACATAGAAGTCATAGGATTTTTACATCCTTCACGGGTCTTCTATTTTTTCAGCATCGCTGCATTAAACGATGGTGAAATAAAAAAGTTATGTTCTTTCACATGCGCAAGATTAGGATAAAACTAGATTGTGCTTCTGTTAAATTACACAGGGATTGTTTTGATTACACCTATCTGCAAACTATAATTTCATGGCAATTTATGCACTTAATGGGGGCGAATTGTAACCTTTTAATAGACGGTGAACTAGGATTTGCTGCTTTAATGTACCTGGGAAAATTGTTTTGAATGGAAAAATATCATATCCTACCTGATAACACAGAAATGTAGCATATAATGCATTCAATTGGGAAAATGATAGTTTTTTATTGATCCAGTTGTTGCGAATACATTTAAACATATGGACAGAGTCAAGCCTTTAGAGTAATGGTCAAGAATGATGAGAAGGATGTGGATAAACTTTACTCAGCCTTGGTGGATTGGTGAAGAGAGATACTGCCTTCCTGTTGATGGATTTGTATTCACTTATAACACAAACCACATCCAGACCAACTTTTTCGAGACCAATGATGAATTTCTTCAGAATATCTTTTAGAACACAGGCTGACAGAGTACTCACTGGTAAATATGGACAACATCTTTAAATGAATGCAGTAAGTTTTCTACCGCGAAAACATGAGCACTAGAAGCTAAACTGATGGAGTTACATGCAGGTTCTACTACCACACACACAATATCCTAAGGCCTACCATACACGTTCCGGCCCGGCCTTGAGGCCGGGACTGCGCAGTTTGGCCGGAGCCGCAGGCCTTGAGGCCAAACTGACAGTGTGTGGCGGTGCCTACAGGCGGATTGTCAGCCGGGCAGCGGCCGGATGGGAATCCAATGAGATCCGGTCCATTGTTGTTTGGCCTTAAGGCCGGGCCTCATTGGATTCCCATCTGGCCGTCCGGCCAACAATCCGCCTTAAGGCATCGCCACACACGTTCAGTTTGGCCTCAAGGCCTGGACGGTACAGTGTGGTGGGCCTTATATGCTTCCTGAGTTTTCAAACTCTCAGCTAAAGCAGCTTCCACAGTAGCACTTTCAAGACGCTGTTCCCTCATTGATGGCCTTTCCCAGGTCTGAAGTGGTAAGGTACCCAGGGCAATCAGGGAAGATCCTTGGCATGACACCATCCCTCAGTTTTTGGCTGTTCACTGGTACTGCCAGCAGTTTTCCTGACTTCTCATTTTTAGGAGCTTAAATGAAGCACATCTTCAAACAGAAAATGCCGGATACACACCTTAAAAATAGAGATAATTTTATCGGTAGACGGAAAATCAACTGTATTTCAAGTGAAGAATGCCTTCGTCTGATAGGGGTGTAGTAAACAAGACTTAAATAATTTGCTGTGCACACAATGGCTGTTAGATCAACAATATTTGATCTGAAATGCCAACTTAGACATGGGCCATATTTATCTCGCTTGTAGGTAGCCCATTTATTCATCCCGAGCGTTTCACATGTTTCCATAATTTATTAACTACTGAAGAATCATTCATTAAATGCCCTCGAAGACTTTATGATTTTACTCTCCACACAACCGTTCTCAGATTAACACGATTAGTTAGTACATATTTACTATGTAAGAACTACTTAATGCAAAAAAATCTTCTTTTCTACAACAGTAATACTACCCTATGCACGCGTAAACATACAAATAATGTAAAATGCCATCGTAGGCATGAGTCATATTTATTACACAATTAGGTATCCCATTTATTCATCCCGAGTGTTTCACAGGTTTCCACAATTTACTAATGACAAAAACTATTCATAACACCCTTAAAAAATCAAGTTGTTCCTAATAAAAACACCTTAGAACACGAGGATAAGCGCCGTATGATATTTAGCGTTCATATGCGAGAATTTCAAAGACATTTAAGTACTATGAAATAATTAAAACCATTAATTATGCAAGCGATAACGCAAATGATATTGAAATCAACCTGCAAATACACTCGAGAGTAGAATTGTTTCAAGAAACCAATGAAATTCGTCTACCGGTCAATGCTAACATCAAATATCTTTTTAATTCACTTTTAATGACGATCAACATTTACATTATACTAACATTTCCCTGAATAATCACGCCGTCCAAATAGAAAGAAAAAGAAAGTAACTCACCTTGGAATATTTCGTCGACTGGAAGTCTTTTCTTGAAATGGTAAGTATCCATTTCCTCTTCGTCTCTTCGTCCTTAAGAAATTTGAAAACGCACACTTTCGTTTCCTCCGTGTATTTTTCTCTGCACAGAGGCAGACAAACTGGTACATCATTTCTTGAACACTTATATTCAATACTGTTGCCCACAAAACCATCGCAAAAGTTTCAAAACTCCAAATACCTTAGCTTTAAACAACCCAATCACCATTTTCACCGCAATGGCTTATAAATACAAACAACTGCAAGCATTGTCGGAAGGCGTGGTTGATAACCTACGGCTTGTGACGTCTCACAATTAACAGGCATCAGCGCTCAGACCTTGTCTCTCGGGGGTCGTGGTATGGTGTCACGGTGAATGGTGGCTTGTATGGCACCCCAACTTAACTGGGGCCGCCAAGGGAGCCACTTTTCCCCGTACCTAAACAGTAAACAATGCCTCACCGGGAAACCCCCACCCCTCTCCAGTGAACACCCCTGCTGAGGGATATAAAAACGTGGTGTGTACGCGTCTCGGAAGGAAGAACGAGTACATGAAGAAAGGGAACGAATTCGAGATGAAGAATGTACGTGTGAGCACAATCGTCATGATTCTCCCGCGTAAGGCAATGGAGGGTGTTAGGACTCGTGGTGTAACTCTCCTGAGGGCCGGGTCTGTGAGTCCGATACTTTTTACAGGCACACCTTTCGAATGAGGTCAGTGGAACGACAAAATTATAAGAGGTCCCGCCACAATGAGAGCCCCACGACCCCTACAGGGAAAGAATAGAGATGGAAGGAGTTGGAGAGGGAAATCCCGATGCAGTCATTAGGGTGTCGTATGCCATTACATTTAAATGTTGCAGAAAAGTTTCTTGGGTTTTCCACCGGTTGATGTTGTCTATGTCTCCCGACGTTTCGATCCGCGACTTGCTGATCATCCTCATGATTATCAGCAAGTCGCGGATCGAAACGTCGGGAGACATGGACGACATCAACCGGTGGAAACCCGAAAAACTTTTCTGCAACTGATACGCCGGGAAAACCTAAGATCATACACATTTAAATTTCTTTGTATCGAAACCCTACGGACCGCAAAAATATGTCTGGAGCGTAGATTCCCGCATAAGGTAGAGTCAAGCTTAAGGAGGACGATACGATTGTTGGACATTGCGGAGGAGCTGAGTAAAGAGCCGTTACATACGACAAATATAGGCAACAATTGTTGATAACACCAGCTACTTCGCCGCTGTGGGACAACACTATACACCGGCGCCGCGATTGTGGGGATCCACGCAGCGACTCCATTGCCAACTCCAGCAATTCCTGCTCCAAAATAAATCTGTAAGAAGGTCGCTTTTTGCGACCCGTCCAACGCTCTGGTTATCAAGACACGCTCTCAGTTCCCCAGTCACGGTATCACAACCTATTTTCCTTTTTGGCCCCTGTGCATTCTGTCCTCAACGAACTTTAGATAAAGTTCAAACGGAATTAAACAGGGAACTATTCTTGTTGAACAGAAAAGTCATTTAAGGGCAATTTAAATGCCACTAATTGTTTCATTTTTCTGTAACTCGCATCATATTTTGGAGAGAGGTAAAGGTCACTTTCACTTTTATGTTTTATACATATTTTTCACACGTTTCTCGACGAATGCTTGTCCCTTTTTGATGAAGTGGGAATTTTATTAATGTACGAAGGGAACCGTGTCAGGAAGAGGGGGAGGGGAGAGGGAGGTTTGAGGTGTAGGTTTTCGAGTATTCCTTCGGATTGGGGGTTGCCAAGTACGACTTGAATGTTTCCATTTTATTATGTTACTGACAAAATAAATATTGGTGTAACACTTAAGATAAACGGGATAAAGTGACAAGACTTCTGGAGACTATTGAAGAGTACCGTTCCATGGGAGACTCGCCGCGCCGAGACTTATCCCGACAATGCCAAGAAATTCAAGTCTCGTCTGGACCACCGAGAAAAGACTCTCACAGATCACCATCAAAAAAACTGCTAGGTAGAATGTAAGTAAAGGATACATTCTTGCAAATCCTCGTAGAAATACGATTTAAAAACGCCCTTCAAAAAGATGACGATATAGGCAACAAATTGTTGATAACACTAGAAGAACTGATAAATAAAAATTGTACTACACGTGGACCAGATGGATGGGGGTCCCCCGGTGTTTTAGTCCCGTGCCTTGTGAGCTTGGGTCCTACGGAAAGTGACGGATTAGGATCGGATTCGAGGGTGAACCCTCATTACTGAGACTGACCATCGGTGGTCCCATCGGGAGTGAAATTAACCGGATGCGATACTCGTTTGATATGAAGTATTCTAAATCGACGAAATAATTTATTTTAAGCGTGCTGAGAAATGGCCATTAATTGAAATATGTATTAGATTGAAACGTTTTATCAATTTCAACCGCCATTCATTCCTATAATGGTTTTCTTACTGCAGATAGTCATCATTTATAAGTTGGACGATTTTTAATTTTTCTTTTAGTTGTTTCTACGTGCAAGAATCAGCGTTTCCTACTGAAAAGAAAAATATGGAAACATATGCTCGGTATTATAATCATGTCATGTTTTCTTTTAGTAGGAAACGTTGCGTCTTGCACCTAGGAACAACTTACACAAAAAAAGGTAAATCATCAAACTTGGACATGCTTTTTTGAAAATAGCGATTCATGTGAGAATTAAATGGAAAAATATAAAATATGAAAAATATTACCTCTAGAATGTCAGCAAAACTTTTATAGATACTATCTTAGATTTCATTTATCCCATTCTATTGTCGTGGGTCAACTCTCGTGCCGTCAACTTGTACCTTTTCTGTGCTCTGCTGTAGTGTGGAGTCAGTTATTCCCTCGTGTCCCAAGTGTGAGCCTACAGTAAAGCGAAACAAAGTAGCGTAAGTTGTGAGCAGTGCTCTCATACGTACCGATCATCCTGTCTGTCTGTCTTCGACGCTGTGTCAGGAGTTGAGGAGGTCCAGTAGTCTTGAATCAGCGGATCCTGCTCTCCTGGACACGGGTGTGGAGGCATTGGCACTCCTTCCTCCATGTCTTCGATCGACCTCCGGAAAGCAACGGATGATTTTATCATGTTGATAGAAAACCCTGGATGGAGTGAAAAGTATTAAAAGTGAATAAACAAATAAATAAATAGTAAAGTAGCTAAAAGGAGCTGAAGAGTACTGTATAATCATTAAAGTTAGTAATCAGTGGGCATTCTACAATGCTTCACCACTTCATTCCGTCTATTGCTTAGTAAATCAAACCATGTATCAAGAATTTAACGATAGTGTTGCCAGAAATGCATGTGTGACAAATCTTATTTCACACCTAACATATTAGAGTACAATTACAAGGGATAGCAGAAGCACGAATGACGTACCGCGTCGAAAGATCCAAACTATGGTTGTATTCGTGGCTAATGTGCTCGAAGACCGTATGGCTGGAGATCAGGAATGATTGAGTGATGTGCGATCCTATATGGTTCAGAAGATTGGACCATTTTAAAAAGTAATCAGAAAAGAATAGTGGCCTTGGAGACCTGGTGCTGGAGATGAATGCTGACGGCGAAATGGACGGATAGGGTGAGGAATAAGGAGGAAGGAGATTATGTAGAAGAAAGACCACTAGAGATCGCTGCATGCTGAAGAAGAACAAGGCGGATTGGCAACGGAATCAGAAACAGCAGTTAATACGAGGGAAACATATAGTATGGATAAACCGATGGAAAAGTCTCCTGAGGAAGACATGAGGGCAAATATCAGAGTTGTTTCGTGAGAAACATAACCACCTCCTTCCCGGCGTATTGTATTAGGTTACATCAACTTTTGAATTTTTCACCGCTTAGCATAATTAAATTTCACTATTACAATTGGTTCAGGTCGTCCTGTCAGATAACATCATCATATATATGCGTGATTCACAGAAATCAGCAATGTTCTTTGTTACCAAATAGCTAACCAGGAATACGTAAATATTTCCCTGGGCTGAGGAGAATAATGGATGGGAAATTGATGGAAAAGTCTCCTGAGGAAGACATGAGGACAAATATTGGAAATAGAAGGAAAGAAGAGCTTCAAGGAGGTTGAAGGCACGAGGGAGATAGGGAGAAATGATGACCTGCAGCAAATATACCAAACCTAGGATTGAAATACTATGAATGGATCTATGTTTTTACAATCCTTAGGAATCGCATGGAAAATTTATGCATTTGATACATCATATCACCGTGAGTATAGATTTCAAAAAACACCCCTAATTTTACCTTATTTCTCCGTAAAATTTGTATCACTGCTATTCAATAACGCAAGTGGACACTTCTGTAAACCCATTTACATGAGCCCTAGGTAACACATCCAGAGAAAAAGCGGAAAACTCCTTGTTCCATTATTGGTGCATTGTTTTAGAACGCGAATCACTGAATAAAGAAAAACAACAAAAAAACTAATTGAAAAACTTTTCCAGCGAAGGTAACTTTTTACGATATTTTGGTTGATACTTTCAAAACACAATATTTTCAGTTTTCAATATGCTTTTAACACTACTGACGCACTGATATGTGGTCTCCTTTGTTGAAATTGGTGAACCTAACATTTGTAATATTGATGACGTTTACGGTTGATATATATTATTATTTGCTGAATTGGATTGAGTAGATGCAATTGCAATCAAAGAAAATATCTTTTAATACAGAAGAATAATACGTATACAAAGGAATAAAAGATATCAAAATTAATTTGTTGCCTTCATCACAGTTATGGGCTTATAAATCACTCTATGAAAGAAAGATAGGGAAAAAAACATTGATTATGCCGTAAGAGACAATACTTACTGATTGGTGAATTTTTTGGGCATGCATTGAATTGTTGATGAATTGAAATAAACTATGGAATGCACTCTGTATACATGTATTTCTAACGTCATCGGTAGGCTTCGCGGAGTTACGTCTCAAACATATTTTCCTTGGAAAAAATATTTAACAATCACAGTGGTTACGTTTTACAAACAGCTCAGCTGAAAATGGAATTTTGCGAGAGAAAACTAGTTATTTCTCTGCACTTATAATGGTATTTAATTTTATTACAGCCGATGGATATGTAACGATTACCGTGAAAAAGTATATTTTCAAAGATATCCTTACCATTAAATTGGCTAACAGGACACAGAGCTTATACATAAATTGAAGTATCACGAATGATGGGAAAACTCCAATGACAATCACCGGAGAAATACTGGTGATTATGGAAGCATTTTTCACTTAATGTAGTTCATTTCAGAGCAAAACTTAGCCACTTCAAAATATCAGACGGAGACTAAGTCCAAAAATTGTCAAACTAATTTGGTGGAACTCTGACGACGTTAAAAACTAAGAAACAGCGCCTCCAGATATTTCGAACCTCATCGCAAACAGTGGCAATAGTTATGGAAGGTCGGCCATTTTGTGCAGTGCTATCAAGTTTGCTGGATCTCACTCCGGCGCCGTATTGCGCGAATTTCCTTCAGGCTAGCATAATCCCACATTGGGCCACACTGTCAACATGAGTCCCAAACAATATCGCATAGATTGAATAAGGAATACATGTGGAAAATCAATTAGTAAATCCAGAATCACACGATCAATTCATAAGTCCGAAATTCAGCAGACTGGTTTTCGGGGTTACTACCTCGTAGATTCATCTCTGCAGACGACAGTTTCGCCGGCATTGCAGCAGGCTTCTTCAGGTCAATGAAGTGGAGATCCGTGGTATCGCCCGTCTCTTATGCACCCCGCCGGAGGCCGGTTGTCTTCTCATTGGCTGGTTCAGGAGACCCGGGTGGCTTCTCATTGGTCCGCATCTCCCGGCTCTGTCCTGTCTCTCCGGGTATACTCTTGAGGACTCTTCTCCATGTGTTAGGGAGCTGGTAATCGTCCTCTCTATTGGGGTTGTTCAGTGTCTTAATAATTAATGATCTGAGGGAAGTATCTACTTTCATGGGCGGAGTGTACAAGAGACGGACTATACCTTGGATCTCCACTTCATTGACCTTAAAAAGCCTGCTGTAATGCCGGCAAAACTGTCGTCTGAAGGGATGAAACTACCCGGTAGTACACACGAAAACCAGTCTGCTGAATACCCACCACACCGCCAAAGCCTACACAAGGATTTCATAGGTCGCAAATTATTGATAGCTTAAGCGATAGATTTTCAGGGACGAAAAGAATGATCACTCATTGAGCCATTATTTTATAGTAGGATTTGGTAAGGATTTCATCAACATTATTTTATAAATCACGCAACCATTCCCACCTTTCTTTAATCAATTGATTACTCCGTCACTTTCCGTATTAACCACTTTCATTCAATTAAAAGCCTGGAGTAGCATTACAACAGCTCATAGAGGCCTTGGGTTCTCCCTGGATGAAAGAGGGTACCTACAAGAGATCAGGGGCGCAGCTAGGAATTAAGGCTGGGGGGGTTTAGGTGCAAATAATACCAAAGTGTGTGGGGGTATGGAATACCCACCTGGATAAGTGGTAGGTGCGAGATTAATAAAATTTCGGAATTTTTAAATAAATGGTTCAAAATGGTGAGCTTTACGGCTTTCCGAGGGATAATTTGTTAAACGTTACACTATTCTACTAGCAATATTAATCCAACTAAGTAAAACGGATTCAACTTAATATTTCTCTTACCTCTGGGGGGTTTTATTCCCCAAAACCCCCCTTGCTGCGCCACTGCAAGAGATGTTTGCAGCGAGAGATAAATAGACGGGGAGGAAGTATAACTTAGATTTAGGCTATCCTCATCGGATATCATCTGCAGATTAAATTTTCAGGAAAAAAATTTCAAAAATCAACAGGAGAAAAATCTCAATTAATTTTCAGAGTTCATGTCCGATTCATACGCGAGATAAACAGTCTTAAATGCCCGCTATTAGCTTCGGCCACGCCCATCCCACGAAACTTATTACCATTGGCCGACGCCGCGTGACATGTGAATCTCGTAATTGCCTGGTAACTAATGCTAAGAGAAGTAGAACACGCATTCATCCAGTGGAATAAGTAGCCAAACGTTTCTCATAATGGCAGAAATGGACGATAATTATTTAAGGGTTTATGCTCTAAATCTTCGACCCAATCAAAAAAGATGCTCTATATATTTTTTAACTTGGAATAAATTATATCGCTCCGCTGAAAATCGAGGAAAATTTACCAGGAAACGTACACTTATTATCAATGTGAAAAGGTTGCTACGGAGATGAGTAATACGAATGACAAATATAAAATTGGTCCACTTGCAGCTAATGCCGGGAAAGTTATGGGAAAAAGTCGTGGGATAAGCTAAAGCTCATAGAAAAGAGAAAGTTCGTTGTTAGACGCAGATATACCCGGATGTTTAGGGGCAGAAATTGGGAACTGTATATCGTCTATATAAACGACAAAAGAAAATAATATGCGTGCGAATGCATTGAATTTATAGATGATGCAGATTATTGAATGGGTTGCGATCTTGCTAACTTTCATGTGCATTGCTTTGTGGAATTATTCATAGTTTTTCCCCATTTTTAAATTCATTTTTAACCGATAAAGTTATAAAATTGCAATTGCAATTAAAATTGCAATTGAATCAATATTTCATTAATTACGTCTACAGGATGATGTAAGGCATTACTTTTAAGTTCCTTAGTTAGCTTCGCAGATGAATCCTGGAGCCTGCTATAACATACACACATTCGATGTCTTACGGGAAGAAAGATTGTCTTTCCAGGGTTTGTAGCACTGCATTCGTGTGCAAGACATATTGCACTAAGAAGGCAAATGCAACAAAGCAAGAAAAGATCCCAGGTGACTAATATGAGGGATTTTTACTTGCTTCAGCCCAATTCCTCCTCGTAAAAATCTTTCAATCTTAGTCAATGCCAAAAACTTGGTAAAACGCAGAGATAGCCTTCTTTAAATATTACTAAGGGAAATTTTCTATTCTCATAATTAATAGCATATAAAGAAGCTCAATGTCAGGGGCATTAATGTATCACGAAATTCGCTTAGTATCGAAATTATACTCACGGTGAAACTGGACCTTGCAAATTAAAAAGGCAGGCTTATTCAGAAGTGGTCTTCTTTCTTGCAGTGTGCAAAGGAGCGTCTTAAAAGCGTCTTCTTTGATCTGAAAGAAATAGCAGGATTATCTCACACTCATTCCTAATACTTCGTATTATCTGCTATTTAACTTTAGGCACTCGAAGTGAGGGTGATCTCAGATAGCATAAGATTGACACGTTATCAGAATGGCACGAGACGATAAAATCGCAGTTGGCGTCTTTTGGGGCGGTGGCTCAAATGTCCACCATTGCCGAACTGAAGGCATTCCTATTGGAAGAGGTGTTGCCTCAGAAAACACAGATAACACAAGCCAGCAAAAAAATTTGCTTGGAAACTTGTATTATTTTAATTGCTGATCCTTATAGAATTTTAAGTTCCGAATCCAAACCTGACCTTAGTTTTTTTGTATCACCCATAGTTTCCAAGCAATATGCATTTTAATATTTAGTCTAATACCCCTATAAAGTATATAGGGAAATCAATGAAACACTGTGTTACATCATAAAATTTTATGTATTTACTGCTCACCACATCGTGAAAAATTGTTTGTATTTACTACAGCGTGATAATACTTGTCAACTGGAATAGGTTTACATTTCTTTCCCTTTTTTCCTTGAAGCTTCTTATGTAGCTTTTTCTTCGATGAATCGCTTGCTGAACTTCTCGGTGAAGTACCAACCGTAACACACCATTATCTTCGTTCATTAGACCTACTTTATCAATTTTATTATAACTACGGAAAGCTGTTAAATTCTAAAAATATTGCTTGATTCCATAAATTTAACTGTAAAATGTGAATAAATGGTGGGTGATACAAGTTTAAAACCATGTTATTTGGATTCAGCAACTTAAAAAACATATGAATAAAGTATTTTCAGTAAAAAAGGTTTGTCAATGTTGGCCTGTGTAATAGACTAATGCAACCTTATTTAGTACTGTCAATCAATTAAAAGCATGGCGCGGCATTACAATCTCTCTTAGAGGCCGTGGGTTATCATTGGCAGACAGATGGTGCTAGCGACGGTTTCAGCAAGAGAAAAAGAGACTAGGAGGAAATATAATGTATACATAGGCTATCCTTAACTTGAAATTATCTGCAGATTAAACCGTAATACTCGATAGGACAAAGTAATAAAAATTCTAAATTCTTTTTAAATATTTCAATCATAAAAGGTATGAATGAAACCAGTTAGAGGTAAATATTAGGAGCTCATATCCGATTTTTACTCGAGATAAGCAGCCTGAAATGTGCTTCGGCCACACGCAGACCACGAACCGTATCTCTATTGGCTGAGGCAGCGTGACGTGTGAACCTCATGATTTCCTTGTGACTAAAGCTTAGAGATCCAGAGCACGCGTTCATCCCGTGGAATAAGTTGGCTAATGTTTCTCATAATGGCGGAACAAGGCGATCATTTTGTTACGGTTGATTCCCTAAATCTTTGGATTAATAAATAGAGAATGTTTGTATATTTTTTAGCTTGGAATAATTTATATCGCTCCGCTAAATGTCGAGGAAAAAATATGCAACGAAGAGCATAGTGCTGTGAATGAGTTGTAATGGTGGATGAATGATGCAAATAATAAATGCTCAATTCGTCCACTTGCAGATAATTCCGGGAAAGTTATGGGAAATGCTGTGGGATAAGCTACATCTCAAAGAAAGGAGAAAGATTGTTGCTGGGTTGAGATGATCCCGGATTTTCATGAGCGGAAATCGGGATATACATAACGTATGCATAAACGACAAAAAATTATATTCCTACGAATACATTGAATGCATAATACGTTAGGATCTTGCTAACTTTCCTGTGAACTGCTTTGTGGGAATATTCATCGTTGTCCCCATTTAAAAATTTATATTTAATCAATATAGTAACAAAATTACATTTGAATCAATATTTCATCCATTATGTCTGCAGGATGATACAAACATATTCCTTAAAATTCCTTACTAAGCTTCGAAGATGAATCCGTGATCCTGTTCGGACATACGCAGTGATACTGGAAGATAGGTCGTCCTTCCAGGGCTCTATATTCATGGGCAAGAATTATTTTAACAGATAGGCAAATGCAATAAAGCAAGAAAATATTCAAGGTATGGATTCCAATCACAATGCGCACGTTTTCTGGGTTGCAATACCGAATAGCTCGGCCTCGAAGACCGTGTAATATTATTGCAAACCTACCGGTTGCAATTCGCCGTTCAGAATAGTGAATTGCAACGGGCCTATGCTATTTTGAGAATTACGTCTTCCGGTGTAGTATAAACACGAGTTGCAACCGTTCTGAATACCGTATAGCATATGCGTTGCAATACGCTATATTATAGCAACATCGGTTGCAATATCGGAGAATAGCATGATGCTATTCCATCCAGAATAGCAGCCCAAATATAGGAACATTTCAATATTACAAAGTTTGCAAAGATTTGGAATTATACTTACAGTAAAATTGGACCTCACAAATGAAAAGGCAGGCTTATTCAGAAGTTGTCTTCTAGGTGTCTCCAACGTGCGTCTTCAAGGTGTTCCTTAACGGCGTCGTCTTCGGTCTGACAGTAAGCGTAGGATTATCAAACACACGTTTCTAAAACTGCGTTTTATCTGCTGTTTATCTAAAGGTACCCGAAATAACGGCGATCGAAGATAGTATAATATTCACACGTTATCAGTATTGCGTCAGACGATAAATTCGTTTTTGGTGACTTAAGTGGCGGTGGGTCTAAAGTCCACAATTGCCAAACCGAAGGTGTTTTTCTTGGAAGAGGTTTGGACTAAGCAAACACAGATAATTGACGTCTTATTTTGGAAGGATTTATATGAGAAAAATTGGGCGCAGTGATGAGAACGGATTCGATGAAATGCAAGTTTGAGGTGACTACGAGACTTCTTAAAATAACAATTGCCGGATTGAGCCCTAAAAAATGACTGCTGTGAATGATAGTTCAGAATAATATTCTTGCGTATATCTTTCAATGAAGACCAATTTGAGGCACGAGGTGAATCTAAAGGTCTTAGGGCCAGTTTCGCCAACAAGGATAATATTCTCTACTATCTCAGCTTTCAAAAACTCGGTTAAAATTATTACCTCAGTAATGTGAGGATCGTGTTTCACCAAGGACGTTTTATCGTAGTTTTCAAAAACCGAAATAATCAGAATGAATGATTTGGCTCGGACGCTTTTCACAACCCTGACGTGGGAAAAATAAATGACGGTAAGCAACCGTATGACATGAAATCAGCTTTAATCAGCAGGTAAGTGTACAACCAAGTACAGAGTGAGAACATGTGTTAATACTGACAATGACAGTTAGAAAAGCTCAAATACGATGTTTTCGTGGAAGGATTTATTAATTTACCTTGCCGAATACCACTCACGGGTAATAAAAAAAACAAACAGAGGAACTGTGTATGGCAAGAGCAAGGATTGCGAGAATATTGCGGTAAAAAAACTTGTAAGTACCTTTGTTTAATACATCGTTATTAAAAAATCAAATTTTTAACTTAACGAGACTCCCAGATTTAAATAAACACATTTGTTGCTTAGTTTGTGCTGCAATAATTAATTACGTCTCACATAGGTAAAATTGCGATTTCGACGATAACGATGCTGTTACATATGTGTTAATTCAGGAAGAGGACAGAGATTAAAGATTTTTTAAATATATGTACGAAAATCTAAATAAAGACTAGTAACATTTATGAATATGAACATATTTTGGTAATAGTTGTCGAGATCATTGGCTCAAGAAGAGAATAGGCATGGAAAAGTTTAAGTTAATGAAAAAGAAACGTGAAATAGCTTTGACAAGGGGACATGAGGTAATTTACCCATTATGATGATACAAATGTTTCCTCATGTCTATGCTTTCTTCAATACAAATTACTCATATACTTGCCGCCGTGTGATCAAAATGAAGGCGACAAAATATACTGCTATGACGAAGTCCCGAACCCTGGCCCCCTGAGTGAGAGTCGACGACGGAACCATTAAACCAATTGCCCGATATTTAGCAGAATGAGCTATTGTGAAATTATATAAGGCTTGTTAAAAGTACCGCATGAAAATTAATTACTTACAGCCAAACTAAGGCCCATTCAATGGAACCACTACCAGCTTATGGATATGTTTTAACCATTCCGAATGCCATAAAAATTCGGCATTGAAAACCTCCACCTCCTCATGTAAGTAAAATTCGTCTTCTTCAATGAGAGCAAGAACTACCTTTGCAGTTTCCTTTGCCATTTTTGGATGAGTATTGTACGTTACCATATATATTAAAATAATCTGCACGCTCATTTATCCACATTGAACGTGGTCTCCGAATATAATGTCGATATTCTTAATCGATGTCATTCGTATTTTCAGAGAGCTGATGAAGCTGCATTATCGCCATGCCATGTTACATCTGTCCTAAAATCAACTCGGATAATAAGTTTTGAACGGAGGAATATCGTTAGTAAAACTATAAACCGAGATAATAGCTAAAGACCGAGTTTATGCATCTGGTGAAACGCGATTGTTGTAATATCTCGGTTTTTTAATAACATTATTCGAGTTAATTCAATTATCCTCGTTGGTGAAACTGGCCCTTAAATATGGCAAGATAGCTGCTAATTGACGGATGTGAATAAAGGAAGATTTATTTGAATGTTTTTATCCAACTCAATGACGTTATTTCATCTTGCTTAACCAGAGTTGCAGTACGAATTATTTATTTTTCTATCATGTTTTATGTTCACCCATCATATACATAATTATAGGATGAACAATTCAAGAATGATCAGAAAATATCAGAAAAAAATTAAAATAAATTTGTCAAAGCAACAAAAATAGTAACAATCACGAAAAAAATGCAAAAAAATATTAACTAAATACTATCACAGTCGCGAAACATATTCTTGACATCTTTTACAAAGCAGTCTTTCTTTTGATACCAGTCTGGATTGTTGAAATATTTGTAATATGCTACACGAATCCTACGTATTGGCGTATTGGAAAAATAATTTGTTTTAACCTTTGATATATAAAATGTTCTTTTCAACCAGCTATTAACATATGGAGCCATTATTCTTATTTCCTTCAGTAACTCGTAACATAGGCCCTTATTGATGACATCATCTACGCTACGCTACGCTGTTTTGGTAACTGTGTACAGTTATTTCTCGATGTTCAGCTTTGGCTGGTAATCGGTGTTTTGGTGTTTATGTTATTTGGCGTTAGTGTATTATGTGATTAATTAAGCAATTTTGTGTCAACGGTTTGAGTGTGTGATGGCTCTCTTGGGTCTGTTGTATTTAAAGTGTGGGTTATTATCATAATCCCATATTGGTGTGAGTAGCGTGTTGTTTGTTCTGTGCAGAAAGTGTTCAAAGGATTTGGCTATGCCATGTAGGCATTGTGTAATGGCTGTAATTTTGAGGTCTTCGTGTAAGTAGATGCGGACGAACCAGGGGGCACCCGTGATCGTCCTTAGAGCCTTGTTTTGTGTAACTGTGAGTTTGTGTAAATGTGTATATGCAATAGATGCCGGGTAGCCATAAGTGAGTAACGGCCGGATCATTGCCGTGTATACTATTTTTTTGGGGTTCAGCACCAGATGCTAACTTTTTAGTAAGGGGTATATTTCCGCAGTTGCGCCGTTAGCTTTTCTGATGGCTTCTATAGTGTTTGCACTCCAAGTGAGTTTTTCCTCCAAAAAACAGCAGATCGTTTATAATTCTTACGGCGATATCAACCGGGGTAGGTGTTATGTGATTGGTCGAGAGCTTCCCTCCTTTTTCCTCGTACCTCGCGAATGCTCCTCAGCACTGGTTTTTATGAGGCGCTCAGAGTGTAGCCGGTGTCACGGTTCATGGTGGTGTTGAGACGAATTTCAATGGCCTCCCTGGCCAGTCTTTCCCAAAAATTTTCTATGCGACAAAGGACCTTGGTCTTCTCCCAGCATAGGGCGTGGTCGGAGGAAATGCTGCGTCCGCCGTCATCCATACATAAGGAGGACAATTTTCAAGACTCGACATGCCATGAAGACGATAGACAACTCGCCCATCGAAACGTCAGCCGTGATGCAGTTGTAGAACCTGCCCCAGTGGAAATCCCGTGTAACCTTCCACAATTCTATACGCAGGGAAAGCCTGCGATCTTTCTTAGCCTTATCCACTGTTTGCCACCTTCGTGCTTCTTACTGTCTGTTCACAATCCACTTTATCTCCGTTTTTAACCCTTCCCGGGTATTCTTCGTGTACTCTCTTATCATGAGAAGCCCCTTATCGTTCTCAAAAAAACGACATTTTCAATCAATGTATTCTGAAGTCTATCTCTCTTACTCAATTTTTAAGGTCTGATCTGCAGCAACTCTTAAGGCATTCCTAAGATATGGTTCATTTCGTCGGAAAATAAACTGCTCATGAATTTACAAAATATTTTTCTTGAGAGTTTGCAACTTACTATCTCCGAGTGATTCACATCCTGCTTTTCCCAAGACATCAGTAACGCTAACAAAAGTATCATGACGGCTTTTCACGTACCTGGCTTCTCTTCTCTGAACAACCCGTATTCAAGTTCCCAACAATCGGCGACGAGTGTTCAGTGAAATAGTGGCCCAAAATACCGCTTCGAGAATGGAATGATCCCTTACACTTAGCTGCCGCATAGCGGTCAATTTCAAGCATCACATTACTAAGCAGCTTTTGAGATGCAGCGCTTTGAGTGCTTTATCATCATCACAATCATTAATCAACAATCCTAAGATTGCTATGACGCAGCTCTCCATCTCTTTCTATCACATCCGCTAACCTTTTGACAGTGGCGTATTTCTTCTCCTTCACATCCTTTATAACTTATACTATGTAACTCTTTCGGGGCCGTCCCTTGCCATTCTTCCCCTCCACCTGTCCATCTACGATAGTCTTCATCAGGCCATCGTGCCTCAAAATTTGGCCAACTAAGTTGTACTGTCTTCTGCTTAAGGTTTTTCGGAGGTTTCTCTTTTCTCCCAATCTTCTTGGCACTCCCTCGTTACTAACACGGTCAATCCATTTTACCTTCATCATTCATATGTGTAGCACCACATTTCGAATGCTTCTACTCTTGACTTTTCTGCTGCTGTCTACGTCCAAGCCTCGCCTTCATAGAGAAACATACTCCATATATAGCATCTGATGAATTGTTTCCATAGTACTATGCTTGTAATCTCAGCTGTAAGAAGATTCCTCTTTTTGTAGAAAGCCCTCTTCGCCAGCACTATTCTACTGACTATTTCTTTCTTGTTTCGTCCATCGTTGGTAATTCTCCTTCCCAGCTAAGAAAACCCTTCCACCTCTTCTAGCTTACGCTTCCTAGGTTAATTTTTGTCTTAGCCTCCGCTCTTTTGCTGCAAAATAATTGATACCTCCACTGCATAAACGCTCAACAACTGAAATCAACTCATCTAGTACTATAAGAGCTATCTAGATGAGCGGATTTGGTTCAGTGGGCGATTGTTGAGCGTTTACGCAGTGGAGGTATCGTCATATCTTAGTCTTATTTTGTTGATTTTCAGCTGATACCTAGCCATTGTCCTTTCCATATTCGTCAAAGTCTTTAAATCCTTCTCTGACTTGGCTATGACTGCTGTGTCGTCTGCACATCGCAGCATACTAATTTTTCCTTGTGGATATTGACATCTGAAGCTTTCTCCTTGATATAATTGATGCTTTTCTCTATGTAAACATTGAAAATTACAAATTTTAGTGCTTACTTCCCGTGAATGCAACCAATGTCCTTTACTCCGTGACTATTTATCCAGCACCCTCTAATCATCTTTCAATGAATCTATCTTCCACGCCACTTCACACCTATCCATCATTTTAGTACACATCTGAAATTTTATCGCTCATTGCGGTAATTACAAAATAGCCCCCTCTTAAGAGACAGATGAAACAAGCAGATAGACCCAACGTGAACACATGATTAACCAAGTAGTCTATACAGTATGAAACCCTCTTTCTAACATCACTCACTCGTATCTAATATTTGAAATGAAGGAGACGAGATAAGATTTTAAAAATCGGATGATGCAGTCACCTGGTACCCTTGGAACCAGTGTGAAAACACCAACAAGTGTCTATTTTCTATCCATCTACATGGGAACCTTAATAAAAGAGGTTTCTTTAATGCACTAAAACATTAAAACAAATTTCTATTTTACCGACATAGTCTTTGACTTAACTTCTTCCTATTAGACGAAAAACGCTGGGCGCGTATCATCTATCGAACGTAATATCAATTAAAACGTTATTAACAGAACTAATACTTGGATTTGGAAATGCAGGGGAAGATTAGTGCACAGGCAAAATCTGCAGTTTTGGAGTGAGTTGTCCACATTATACTAATTAAATCTCTCTACCCCTCCAAGACCTATTCCTACCTTTTCTCTCCCCTCCAAGGCTAAAAATTGCCTATCTGAATTTTCCTCACCCCTTCTGGGTGCAAAGAACAAGAAATTATAGAGCCTCTGGTCGCGCATTCTTTGAACAACGCACTTTCAAAGATCCGATGGATTCCCATGTGCTGTTTTTCAGATACTTGACGGTGAAATTAGAACAGTTTTACATGGGCCCTAATAGAAAATTACTCTTTTTTCGAGCTAGAGTAGTTATTTTTCACTTAGAGTTGTTGAGACAGAATTAACTAGAAGAAAATTTTTGTGACCATTATCTTTGTGTATGGGAATGTATACGCTCCTGATTAAATAAGATATTCGCGAAAAACTGGCTGAATTGCATGGCACCAATATCCCAAAACGAAAAACATTGCGACGACTTCGACTAAATTTCTCAAACACATGTGACTTCCTGGCTTTTTAATAAATATTGCAATTCATTTGGTTATAAATAAATGTACGAGGATGGTTTGAAAATTTCTCGGAATGGAATACAAAAGAAGTATTTACATCACTTAAACTTTTATCATTTTTCCACATACTCTCCTTGTACATGAATGCATTTGGCCCACCGATGTTCCAATGCCTTGATCCCATCTCGAAAATGAGATTCCTCCAGGCCTGTAAAACAGTTGCCAACTCCGGCTATCAGTTCTTCGTTGGAAGTGAATCTTCATCTGCCAAGAAAAAAATTCTTTTTTGGGTCGAGATGAAAGTCCGACGGTGCCATATCAGGCGAATGAGGCGGGTGTGGCAACAATTCATACCTTAGTTCGTGTAATTTTGCAATGGCGACGGCACACATGTGCGGGGGCCCATTTTGCTGACGGAAGATGACTTTCTTCCTAGCTAAACCTGGTGCTTTTTCCCGTATCATTCGCTGCAATTTGTCCAGGAGGTTAGCGTAGTTTTTCCAGCATTTGCCTACGGCAGGAGTTAATCTACAAGCAGAATCCCCTTCACATTCCAGAACACTGATGCCATGACCTTTCCAGCCGAAGCAATTGTCTTTGCTTTCTTTGGTGGCGGAGAGTCAGCATGTTTCCGCTGCTTTGCCTGTTGTTTGGTCTCTTGGGTATAGTAGTGCACCCAGGTTTTACCTGTGGTCACAAACCGGAGCAAAAATCTTGTTCGTTTCTTCTAAAACGTGCCAAACATTGCTCCGATATGTCCATTCTCAAATGTTTTTGATCTAACGTCAAGAGTCGCGGCACCCATCTGGCAGATATTTTTTTCATTTCCATTTCTTCAGTTAAAATGTGATGTACCCTTTCAGATTACATCTGGAAGGCTTGAGCAATTTCACGCCCTTTCAATCGGCAATCCTCAATGACATTTTTGTGCACTTTCGCAATGATTTCTGGAGTGGAGACACATTTTGGCCGAACACTGCGAGGACCGTCGTCTAAGCTCTTCTGACCAAATTTAAATTCATTTGCCCACTTAGCAACTGTTGAATATGAAGGAGCTTAGTTCCCCAGTGTATTCTGGAAATCCTCATAAATAAGCTTTGCTATCATACCTTTCTTTACAAAGTACTTAATCATTGCTCGAATCTCGATTTTTTCCATCTTCGTAAAATCACCACGCGGTAACAACAATAGAGCCACGTCACCGCCACAGCTCTCGTCCACCAGCACTGACGTTGCAAGTGTTTACATGCAACAATGCAATGTATATCACGTAAACAGCTCGTTACGCTACCGTTGACCAATCATGGTGATTCCGAGAACTTTTTAAACCACCCTCGTATTTATTTAGGATTTTCAACTAAATTGTGAACATTTATCCAGCGTGTGTCTTCAACAGTTCAGTGTGCAAATGTTGGATCCTGTGGTGAAGCTAGTCCACTTCTGTTTTTAAACTTTTTTTTAGACTTTTTTTAAAATCATTTTTGAAGACGGAATTGTACTTAAGTGCAAAATTGTACTCAAATTTCATTCTTGTTTCCTTTTGTTTAATTTTTGTGTGACTGTTTAGCATAAATTATAGGTAGCTCGAGTACATCACTTGGCTTCAACTTCTTTGCTAGATCTGCCTTAAAGCACTGAAAACATTGTGGAGAAGGAAGTGTTCCCCGCTGAGTATGTTGGGTCCCCAGCAATGCTTGGATCGTGAGTAGGTACCGTTCTGGACATTAGCGGGTAAAAAAAACTCAAGGGTGGGCGCAAAAGATATTTTGAACCACCTTTGCTTTTATCGTAAAGGAAAATAATGAAGTTAGGAAATCAAGAACAGAATTGCACTAGCAAAGGAGGCATTCATGAACTGGAAGGATCATATGAGGAGATCGTTATGTAACACTTCAAAGATAAGTTTGGTGAGGATAAGAAAGAGAGGAGGAGGAACGACAAAGTGCTGGGCATGGTAGGTGAGGAGAAGTAGATTCTTGATGAGATATGGTAAAGACAGAAGGCATGAAAGGAAAGATTATTGATCATGGAGCAGATGTAGAAAAGAATGGTGTTGGGGAAACGAGGGAGAAGAAGGAAGAGAATAAGATAGGGCGGTATTGTTTATAGGAATCGTACACTGTTCTACTTTGAAATTCGATCGAAACCAATAAACTGGGTATATATGACAAGAAAATAACAGTAAACCCCCATTTTTTTATCACCAATGTGAAGAAGTCGGCTAAAAAGCAGAAATGAAATTATTATTACATTTTTGTAAACTGCCATGTTTTATAGAAAAGAAGAAAATAACCACTATTGGCCACTATCCAAATTGACGACACCACCAGAGCGGTTCTCTCCAAAGGATTGACCAGCGCACCTTTGCACCTTTGCACCAGCGCCGCATAAGATTCCTATCAAAGACATCATTGGAGGGATAGAACAGGCGGTGAGGAAAGTTTCTCATGATGTAGCAGAAGAAATAAGGAATGAAGTCTCCACGTTCCTCAAAAAGGCCAAACCGCCCAAGGCTAATCTTAAGCCAAGTGAACTCTCTGCCCTTCGGAGACTCACAAGGAACAAAGACATCACCATTTTGCCGGCAGACAAGGGAAACGCGACCGTCATTATGAAAACGGAAGACTATCGCAGGAAAATGTTAGGCCTTCTGGACGATGCGGCGTACCGGATTTTGCTACGGGACCCCACTGAATCAATAACGAAACGGACTATTGAACTCATCAAGAAATCAAACATCCCCGAGGAGATTTTACGGAACTTGCGACCACCGGCACCAGCTCCACCACGGATGTATGGTCTACCGAAGATCCATAAGGATGGTATCCCGCTACGACCGATCGTTAGCGCCATTGGCTCGCCAACCTATAATCTTGCCAGACATCTTACAGGCATTCTAGCGGCCCACGTCGGAAACTGTGGACATCACGTGAAAAATTCCGCTGACTTCGTCAAAACCCTAGAGGGCATCTACCTTAATCCATCGGACATCATGATCAGCTTGGACGTGGTGTCATTATTCACCAGAGTACCACTCCATGAAACTCTGTCTCTCCTAGAAAAGAAATTCGACGCTAACACAGTGAAGCTCTTTCACCACGCGCTTACTTTGGCTTACTTCACCTTCGACAACTGTTACTATGAACAAAAGGACGGCGTGGCCATGGGATCCCCACTTTCTCTGGCCATCGCCAATTTCTTCATGGAAGATTTTGAGGAGCATGCGCTCAACTCGGCTCCCCTCCGGCCAAAATACTTTTATCGCTACGTGGACGATACCTCGTCATCTGGCCACATGGGGTTGACACCCTGAAGCCTTTTTAGGACCACATGAACAGCCGACATCCGAGCATCCAATTCACCATGGAATTGGAGAAAGAAGAAAGATTGCCATTCCTTGACATATTGGTGCAAAGGAAAGAAGATGGGAGTTTGAGCCATAAGGTTTATAGAAAGTCGACTCACACCGACTTATACTTAAACGCAAGAATTCACCACCATCCAGCACAACGATCAGCGGTTCTTTCAACTTTATTACATAGAGCCAAAGTCATTTCCGACCAACAAAGCCTTCCTGCAGAACTCGGACATCTGAAGAAGACATTCCGTGGAAATGGTTATAGCTCGAGAGAAATCTCCATGGCCCTGAAAAGGGCCTTTGAAGGAAAAAGGAAGACACATGAAGAAGAGCGGAAACCGGTGGCCAACGCATACCTGCCATACGTCTCTACGGTATCCGGCAAGATTTCGCGCATTCTTCATAAACACAACATACGGACAGTGCATCTGCCTCACAAAAAACTAAGACAAGTCTTAGTCCGTGCCAAAGACCCTGCAGGACTGAAATTGCCTGGTGTCTACAGCATACCATGCGAGTGTGGTGAGGAGTATATCGGTGAAACGGGAAGAACGATGGAGACCCGAATCAAAGAGCATAAGCGTCATCTCCGGCTGTGCCAACCATCGAAATCGGCGGTTGCGGAGCACGCCATCAATCTCGACCACGCGATTCGCTGGGAAAACACCAAAATGCTCTGCCACTCCAGCGGCTACTGGGATCGCCTCACCAAAGAGGCAATTGAAATACGACTCTCCAAGAAAAACTTCAACAGAGACGAGGGTTTCAACTTAAGTAAGGCATGGAACCCGATTTTGAAAGTGGCGGGAAAAGCGCACTCTTTCTCCGCTAATCAGAACGACCCAACATAACGACCGAGGACATATAAACCTGGCACTTTCCTACTGGCATCATCGCCCCTGATGACGATAGAAAAGGATTCTATCGAAACGTCGGCAGCGATGGAGATGGAGCTCACCCGGATGGAAACCCGAGAAGAATTCACCGCCATCATACGCCGGGAAAAAGTGAAATCTTACATAACACTTGTTTACTTCAATTGTTGATTGGAACATGTAGAGGGCAAAAGTTATGTGCGAACATAAATACTCCACGCAGTTTAATACAATGTTTAGAGTTCATTATAAAAGGAATCTAAACCTCGTACTTCTATTAAATATAATCAGCAAAAAAAATCCACACCTACCTGCATACAGGCAACAGATGCGTAATTAAATCTCTAATGATTGCAGCGCCTCCATAGGATTGTAATGGCCACTTTTGGAACTAAATATTAAATCTTCATTTATTGATATTACTGGATATGCAGTTCCGATCGCAGTAAAAGTTTAGGGATATTGCACTATCATCCAATTATAAGCTCTCCTTAAAATTTCAGCGCCCCAGTTCATCATGAAGAGGTCGAATTTTAGTTCAAAGATTTTGACCTCATGGAAAATTAAACAAGAAGGCGTATAAAATATGAAAAGGTAGTAATAAATCTCCGATGACATATTTGTGCATCAGTCATGACTCATTTTTCTAGATCAAAAACAAACTTGACGTCTTTAATGCTCTTTACAAAAGATAAGCTAATATTTCCCTCTGTGAAATGAACTTCTTGAAAGAATGGAATAATGTCAAGCTCATTAATAAAGAAATTGGCTTTACAGAGTCGACAATTTGGTTTATAGTAAAAAAAGAACAAAACGTAAAAAATCTCGTTCGAAAAGCAACTACCCCTTAACATTAATAAGTCTTCTTCATGTATCAAACTTCCATTCCACCCACAATTAACAAAAGGACCATGAAATATTTTCAAGACAATTGATACTAAACTATCATTTAGCAGTAAAAACTAATTGAGTTATACTAAGGATAAAAATGTACACCTGAATTATTTTCCAATCAATAATACTCACTGTTCCTCTTCCAATTTAGTTTATATCGGCCAGACACGGATGAATAAACGACCATGTTCAAGGAACATAAATGATCCATTTTATTATAGAGCAGACCTGAAAAATGAGTATCGATCTACACTTACTTAATGAAGGACATCAAAAAAATAAACTAATTAAAATACTCTCCCAAGCACTTATTGGACATATATGAAAGTATGATCGCAAAAAATATTTTTTAAATACGTATTTTATAATGATAGAGGACCTATTCCACACTCTCCTTTTTGTTTCCATTTCGAAGTTCCATTGGCCATAGTTGTTTTTTTCGACAGTTTCCGTTCCCTACTCCAACGTTTTGCATTTTCATTTGGTTGTTCAAGTCTATATTTTTGCAAGTGTAACTGTTCTTCGTTAATGCGATCGCGGGTACTCGTGTTAAATAAAAACTCCTGGGCTTTGTCACCGCGTCAATTGAGTGGCCCTAACGTTCCTCGACCGAAGCTGCTGTCTTTTTCAAGGGAATCTGATGGTGTAAGAATTTTCATTCACATATATAAATCCACGTCAGTGGGTAGAGGGAAGGAAAGCGTGAGGTTAGAGGGTCGCGTTTTTTTCTAAGCTGAAAAATTGACGCGGTGACATAGCCTTTATTTATGTGTCATAAATGTTCTTTTGCATCTTGTAAAAGACATTGCCAGCCTTGATATTAACTGGATTCGTAGCTTTTTTGTAGGTAATTCTAACACAATGATCAACTAAATAAATGGTTACGAGCGTGCTGCGCCCGCTCCCGGCGGGCTTCCCCCGCTCTTTTCAATGCAGGTCCACAGAGGGATAGGCGCGTTTCTAATTTTAAAATGTAGAAAAAAAGGCAGGGTCTTATGTACAAATTTAATTGGAATGTTCATGTACGAATTGAGGTCAGAGGACCTCTTTAAACACAACATTGGAATAAATTACACAATCCTCTGTTAATACTTGCATGCTGAAAGCGTGTTCTATTGAAATTCTGTATGATGAGTTCCATCCTGAAAATTGCAAATAAAAGATTAACTGGAGTGGGGAGGCAGTGTACTGGCCTCCCACATCCAAATCTCGGTAAAGAATTAGGGGCATTCCTAAATTCAATCCCTGCGTGTAATGTGGATTACACTAGTTGTGCAGTACACCGTCCGTAGGATGGGACGTTAAACCGTGGTCCCCTTGGCGCCTTTCGTTAGGAGCAGGCTAATGCCGACGCCGGGTTTCTATCCACCCTTCATCCTCAGTTCCTAATCCCAAGCTGATCCATTCCTGATTTAAATATTATAAAAAAAAAACTTTTAAAAATATGTTCCATAGTAGTAACGAAGATAAGAAAAAGAACCTTAAAAATTTAAATAATAAAATTTTTTTAAATTAACACAAAAAAAGTTCCCTGACCGAGTATCGAAGGCGCTGTCATCACCCTCTGACAGTGGACCCCAGGAGTTATTTTCTTTGCTGTAACTGTTGATGTGCACAAAATATTGAAAGCTCATGCCAATGTAAATTTACTTTTATATCTTAGTAAAAGTTTCTAGTGTGTTGTGATTTTTTCATCGCGCTTATTGCTTTATAATTTAATATTGAAAATGGTATGGGGTCCATTGGACCCCAGTGTGCACTTCATGAAATTTTTCTGAAATTGCGAAAAAAAAATTAACACATTTTTTTATTGCCTTTTGTTGCTGCAAATTCATTTTTTATAATCGTACTTATACGTTTAAAGTAATTAAAAAGTCATTTATCTTTTTTTAGCACTTTGAGATATTTGTGGGCATGAATTTATTTTGTGAAATATCTTGGTTTCCTCTTTTGCAAATAATTTAGGAATTTTGGAGTGAAAGATGTACAAATGGAATGGATTGTAGAGCAATATTTTTGAACATATATTACTCATAATAGCAAACTATTCATCAAACATTGACGTTTAAAATCATTTGGAGATGTTTTGCTTTGGACAGCGCAACTGTGAAGGGCACCGGTTTTTGGGCTTATCCTTTTTCAGATGGGCAATAAACTAACGACACAGATGGGACTTGGGAATGGGCCAATAGAGTCCCGGGAATTCCCCGAAAGGGGGCAAAATCCTCACGATTGCCCTTAGTAACCAGGGCAGGGTTTCTTAGAAGTAGCGGCTAGTGACCCGCAGCCCATCTCCTTCGAAGGCTTTAGAAAAAGAAAGCGGCAGTTGTTTGTCATTGCAGTTCGAGACAAGGTGTATGCCTGCGCACTTCTTTAGTGAGGCATTACTGCATTGGAGATGTCTTCTTCGCATCGATTCAACATCATGCGTGATGAAGATATTCGTCAAGAATTACTGGCTTTAGAAGAGGAAGAGAAAGAGCAGGAAGGGATTGGGGGCGATGTGTCCGACAGTGACGTGGATTCAATACAGGAGCAATCAGAGTCTAATAGTGAGGAGTATGATGATGGTGATGCGGACAGAGATAGTGGAAGTAACAGAGACCCTCCTTTGGAAGTGGAAAGTGCTGCAGGGGTAAAGCGACCGAGAAGCAGACAATTGAGGAGAGGCAGAAAAACAGCCTTCTTGCGTGGAAAAGATGGATACTACTGGCGGACGAAGGAGCCTGAAAAACGAGGTATTTATTTACCCCCTAATTTATTCCAAAATCTATATTATTTTTTTCGAAAGAGCATATGGAAGTAGAGAAGGTGCTAAAAGATTATTCAATAAAGATGGTGGGCACCATTCGTAAAAACAAGCGTCAAATTCCAGTGGATTTTACAAGAAGTGCTGTTGTTCAATCCTCACGATTTTCCTTTGACCGTGACATGACCCTGGTGTCTTTCACACCGAAAAGAAATAAAATAGTGCTTTTGTTGTCATCTTTTCATTTGGATGGAGCTATAAATGAAGAGAATGGAAAGCCCGAGATTATTTGCATGTATAATGCCACTAAAGGAGGATCAGACACATTTGATCAACTGTGTCATGAATATACAACAGCCAGAAAACCCTTCGATGGCCAATGCGGATTTTCTATGGAATGCTAGACCAAGCTGGTATAAACGCAATGGTTCTTTACTCTCATATTGATAGTAATGAAAAAATAAATCGGAGAACATTTTTGAAAAACTTGGCTTTGTCACTCATCAAACCTCATTTGCATCAACGGATTTTGAAAAAAAAAACCTGCGTTCTTCAATCAGGAATACCATAGCGGAAATTTTAAAAATTGAAATTTCAATAATTGATAAACCTGAAATCCTTCAAAGCAAAATACGATGCAGCTTATGCTCAAGGAATAGAGACAGAAAAACAAGAATTACATACTCATCGTGCTGCGCTCCGATGTGTGACGAGCACCGAAGTTATTAGTGTGCTACCTGTACTGGAGTGAGAAATTAACTACAACGCATTTTTTTCTAAAAATTTATATTTTACCTGTAAAATAAATAATATTAATGTACATTTTGGAGCAATAGGAAGTCCTAATTAAATTTGTGAAAAAGTTTTTTAAAAATACACTAGAAAATTTTGTTGTTTTCAATTGTTAAAATTAATACGTTTTATGTAAAGAAAAAATATGAAATATTTTTTACATGAACTGAACAATGTAATACTTAAGCTGTTAAAACTATTTGTCTGTGCATCTAAAACATTCGTAAGAGTAAATAAAAGTAAGATTGGTGACTTTCTTAAAGAATTTTTATGTCTTTAGAATGAAAAATATTGTTTTACTTTAATTTTAATATGTTTAAATAACTTATATTTACATATTTGTGTAAGAAACACTTCTATTATTGATATTTACTATATTAATAGTAAAATAATATCAGGGCGTTAACATTAAAAAATTTTGAAGTTATGGGGTCCGCTGGACCCCAGTGTGCACTTTATGATAGAAAAAAGAAGTGTGCACTTCTAGGGTTAAGAGTGATAATGTTATTTAAATTATATTGAAATGTCATATTTGAAACACTTTTTAATGCCTACTACGAAAAATCAAAATACCCAAATTAACTGAGTGGTAATTAACAATGAAAAACCCTAGTATTTCAACTTTTTCACTATTAAAACAATGAAAGTGCATCAATCTGCAATTGAATTATGGTAGCCACATGGAAATAGGCATTTTCCAGTTTTTAGCGGCGTTACGGTAACGACAAAGTAAAGAGTTTGACATTAATAAAACATTATTGCCAGATGGAACGAAGCTTTTTTTAGTTAATTACGTTTCAAAATGTTAATCTGCATTTTCATTTGACATTTATCATATTCAATGACTGCGCCAAAGTAGAGTATATAGTTTATAATAATTAACGACAGTAAAGAAACACGGCATCACGTGACGAAAACCGTCTTTCAATTCAATTTTTTAGGACAAAGCAAATATTGTCCTTGTGCTAAAAACAACACCTTATTTTGCCGCATTCAGTTTCTGCAAAGCGCGCAGCATAAATCCTGGAATTTCTACAACAGTCTGGAGTTTCTCCATTATAAAAATTCCGGCCTTCTATAATCCAGATTTCACAGTTAAAATCTCATCACCAAAAAGTTTATGGAGATGCTACTCTACGTGAAACAACGTGCCGTGATTGCTTCCTTCGTTTCAAAGACGGTCATTCCAATGCTGACGTAAAGGAAGACCAAAAACAATCCAAGACGCTGAATTGGAGGTATTGCTCGATGAAGATCAGTAAAAAAACTCAAGAAGAGCTTGCTTATGCATTAGGAGTTCCCAACCAATCCATTTCCAAGCGATTGGATGCGTTGGGATTCATGCAAAAGCAAGGAACTTGGATTCCTTATGATGCCAAGTGAGTCTAGAGCATGACAACGCTCAACTTCGCGTTGCAAAACCCGTTATAACCTGCCTGATAACGCTCAAATGGGAAGTCCCGACCGCTTTATTCACCAGATATTTCGCCGTCCGATTATTACTTGTCCTGTTATATGGCACAAGGTCTGACTGATCTGCAGTTGCACTCATACGAAGACACCAAAAAATGGCATGATTCGTGGGAAGCCTCAAAAAATGAGCACTTTTATCTTGACGATATTGGCCTCTGCAACATTGATGGGGAAACGTTGTAGATAGCGATGGACAATACTTTGAATGATTCATTTATAACCATTTTTTCACGATAAAGTTGTATTTTCGTTCAAAAAAGAGAGGGAACTTAGTTGCGCTCCTAATGTAAGATCTGATTAGTTATTAAAGTTTCAACCTATTGTTACCAGATATTTGCGATTGCAAAACACATTCAGAAATTCTACTTGGTGAAAATAGTTCACAATAATATGAATAGTATAAACTCTACCCAATATAAAATTTAACACTGAAAAATCGACTCACCTATTAAGCGATTGATACCCTTCCGAGGGATTTGGATGGACTCCACAAAAGGCAAATAAAACACCGAATAGTCTGATGACCATTGGTTCGCAGCTCAATTCAAATGATAGCAACTCAATTAGGGTGATAGTGATACACAGAATGAAAATGAATGAACATAAGACCGTAAACCATGCCGATAACATCTTGCAAGCGGACATCTTCTATCGATAGCATTTCGATAGATCGATAATTGTAATTCACGGGCGGTAGTTGAAAAATCATATCATTGAATTTAAAATATATGAGAATTAAATCATTTCTGTGATACCGCTTGTCACCAAAATTCACTCTTTATGTAGAGATATTTCGCTGTGACCATCGAAGTCACTGACAGATTCTGACAGAGATGACGTGCGTTTATACTTTTATTTGTATGTCTACATATAGCTTGCTGGTTGCAGCAAGTATGATGTGAAGTCTGCTGAAGGTACCATACGGCAAACTTTTCACTCCTTAACTCAATAACAGTTACTGAAAATATCTTATTTATAAAAATGGGCGATCGAATTCAATCTCCTCCTGAATTTAGCATGGAAACAGTTACCTTACCGACGCAAACTGGTGCGTTGGAAGCTTGTGATCAACTCATTAGCCTTCGTCAGACTTCAGGAAGAAGTAAGATGTTTTGTTTGATTACTTAATTATAACTTTAACGTTGGACGCAAAAGTGAGGATATTGATGGTAAAGTAGCGTAAAAATGAACGCACAGATCATTCGCGTCTGAAAGCGGCAAGCTCTGGAACAACCTGTCTTCCAAAATTATTCCTTCGTTATGCTCTCATACAATCGGGAATTTTTAAAGATATAAGCTCCTTATAGCGGGAAAATAATCATATTCGTTGCATTATAACAACGCGCATTATATCCAACTGCGTATAACATTGAGATTGCTTCAGGGAATAGTCGTTCCGGTGGTGTAGTGGGTAAATTATCATGCAACGAATCTGGGGTTCCACGAATCAAGTCTAAGTAACGGATGATGTGATTATGCACACAGACTGGACACTTTTCTGATCTTAAAACTTCGCAAAACCTATCACAAGGCCTAGAGCAGAGGGAACCAAATATAATCAAAGGCGACAGATTATCCATCGTCTCATTACTATGCCAAGTGAATATGATTGTGCAGTAACTACAATAGGAACTGTTGTTGCAACTCAAAATTTAAATATGGAAATACTGAGACAGCAAAAAAAGGAATATGAACAAAGCCATGACAGAAAAAAGAGACAAAAAGATGCGAATTTCCAGCCAACGGCATTTACTGTGTTTAGAGGAAGAGGAGGTGTGACTTCACCGAAGTCAACTTTCCCATTTCCATGCAGTAACTGTGGAATAGTTGGACATCCGACCGCGAGGTGGTGCCTATTAACAGCATCGAGGACGCGGTGGACACGAAGATTGCGGTCCCTTTCAGGAAAGCTGTGAGAATCAGCATCAGCGGCGCAGCGGTGGCCATCAGGATCGGAATTCAAACTACTATCGTGGCCGAGGCGTTACGAATAATCTTCCGTAAACAGAAGCGTTTTACTTGTCGTAACTGCCACCGGAGGGGTAGTTTTATTTTATGATGTTCAATTTTTTGTGTGTGCAACGAGTCGTCGTCCACTCCTCGGTCAGTTAGTGTGTGGAGTGAGAGTGCGTAGTGCCTCAGCCGCTCCCGCTACCCCAAGTGTGTTCAAGTGTCGTCAGAACTGGAGACAAGGAGGCGCACTGACTGAGAAGAGAAATTTCCCCCCTTATTTTCATTCATGTTATGATTTTGTTATGACTTTGTTAAAGGGTAAAGAATATAATTTTTATTTTCAAAGGGTGCATTTCTCTGGTCCTTCAGGTTTTTACGAACACCGTTCCTTATTCCGTGACATTTGTTAGGTCCTTCGGGCCGGATGTTATGCCATTTTTTGTTCAACGCTTTATTTACAGTTGAACTTAAGCGCTACGTATTCAGTTTTCTTTCTCTTATTAATTTTGCTATGCTGTTGAATGCCATTTGGCGGTATCCCGCGGCAGTCAGTTGAGACGTTATTTCTTTCTTCCTCTGAAGTTGAGTATTTCGTAACGCTGTTTGACTCTGTCAACCCTCTGTCTTCATCTCTCCTTCCTCAACTCCTCCCCAATCCCCTCGCGCAATCCCACTTTGTTTTAATCGTAGATGGCTCAAAGATTAGTTCAAACTTACCTTACACCAATGTTTCGAAGGAAGTGAGACAAAGTGAGCTCACTAGTCTTAGCAGATCCTTCCTTTCAAGAAAATTCACCCCAATCTCGGAGACTACAGCTATTGCTAAAAAAACTATTTTTTTCTTTGGAAAGAATATTCTTATCGCAACAAGGCTATAAATGTGAACTTCATGCAAGATTATTTAGATTCAGGGCATATGGATCCATGCACTTACATCACGCTTAACTTCTCTCATTACTGCATCCCTCATCTTGGAGCATTCAAAAACATGACCCCGCCAAAAAATACGAGTCGTTGGAGGAAGAGTTCTCGAGTTTCCAGCCGGGTCCAAGGGGTTTCAGCACCGACGTTTCGGGGGCGATATCTGCCATCTTCTTCAGGGTGAATGATGAGTGACTCAGGCGATGGCAGATTTCGCCCTCGAAACTTCCAAAGTAGATAAGCCGTCAAAACCGGCTATTAAAAACAGTTCCACCGCTATGGGTTCCCCTAAAAGGAACCAACCAAACCATAACACCGGCGTCACGCAAAAGAAACGTGAAGTAACGCCACCCCCAAATACCTACGGCATCAATAAATGTAACATTATCCAACCGGAGTCAATGGAGGAAGACGAAAGTCTCTCAGGAACAGATATCCTCCAAGCCAAGAAAAGGACAAAGAAGAATAGACTTCGGCGCTGAACGCACTTCACGTAGTTAAAGTTTCTATATACATTTTATGTATTTATTTATTTTTAATCATGGCTTTTATTTTGCAGCAGAATTGCATTGGTTTTCATCGGCACAAGGAAAAGCTGGCCATTTTATTGCGTTATTTTAATCTATCGTGTATTTATTGGCAAGAAACGCATTTTAAATCAACAGACAAGGGTATTTTAAATGTTTTAAAGGTTTTTAGATTGGGAGATACGAGTGGACAACGGGTTCGGAGGTCCCAGGGTGGGCCCCGCGAGGATACAACTCGAGGACCGGGAACCAAGTCTGAGACTTATACGCCCGTGCCTCTCGAGAGGGGGAGGACAGATAGGATTAGAGGATTGGAGGCATCGCCGCGATGAGAGCCCGACGACGCCTCCAGGAAAAGGACGGGGACGGAAGGAAAGGACGAGGAATCCTGCACCGTCACAAGGCGGGCAGGTCCTACTATAAGCGAAACCAAGCAAACGCTATTAATATTCTAACGACTTTGGAGGATTATTCTACGAGGAAGAATAATCCAACGATCAAATCGTTAGATGGATACGAGTGGACAACGAGGCGATGGCGGAGTGGCGGTTTATGCTCGGGAGGCACTTAACCCCTCCCGAGTAAACCTTAATACACCGTTTCAAGCGGTGGCGGTGCATGCCCCTGAGGCGAGAACGTTCTGCCACGTGTATCTGCCGGAGGGAGCACCAGTCACACGTTTGAACTTGGAGTCCCTCTTCCGCCAACTGCCTCGGCCTTTCATTTTATTACGAGAGTTTAACGCTCATGATATCTTGTGGGGTAGCACAGCGACGCAAGGCAACCGCCATGGACGTATTTTATCTAGTTTTATTGCTAATAGTAATCTTATTTTATTGAGCAACGGGGAGAAAACCCACTTTAACTCGTTCAATGGCGATTTCTCTACCATTCATTTATGCATTTTATCGAGCAGTTTAACTAACAAAATTTCATCACTTGTTCACGACGATCTCTGCGGAAGTGTTAATTTTCCTATTTTAATTTCTAAGGACCGAAATTTAAACCTGATTTTATCAGACCGGGTCGCTGAATTATCCAAAAAGCCGACTGGCATAGTTTTAAAGAAAATTTTAAATATACATGCGACGAAAACCGCGATAGCTTTCTAATACGAAACGTTTAACGTGCACTATCATCAACGCGGAAGACATAAGCGTGCCACGATCTCGGCGTATAATGTCGAGACTGCTGTTCCATGCTGGAACGATGAATTTGCAAAGGCTATCCGTAAACGTAAGAAAGCGCTGCGAATGTTTAACAAATATCCCACGGCAATTAATCTTTCCGCATTCCGACGCCTGAGATCGAAAGCCCGCCAAGTTGTGAAAGAGACAAAAAAAGAATTCCTGGATGAAGTATGACTCTTATATCAATATCAGGAAACCACTAGCACAGGTATGGCGTATAGTGAAGCAGATATCGGGTAACCGTCAGCAATTCGGCGTTTCCTACTTGAAAGTAAATGGAACCACCATTATATCACTCCCTGCTATAAGCGACGTCTTCGGCCTGCTAATCGCCAAGACGAGCAGCGACGAAATTATAACCCATCTTTTCGCTCTTTCAAACGGCGATTAGAAATCATCTCTGTGTAAGTGTCACGCTAACTTGCATTCCCACCATGGTTAGCTGTAGAGGAAGCAGATACATTATACCTTCCTCCCACCCCTCCCTGCATCCGGTGAGGAACGGCTGGGAACTGCAAGCTGGCGAATACGTTGGTGGGAAGAAGACACGACGGTGAGTTGGTTTGGAGACGACTTACGGGATGGATGTATCTGAACGCGAATGAAGAGGAGTTATGGAAAAGACCGGGAATTTGTTATTTATTCATTCATTCCCTTCCTCGCGTTCCCTCTGCGGCCTACGGCGGACGCGAAAGACTTTACACCTGTCTGTTTTATGGAGAATCGGACGATGGCAGACTACAACCTCCCGTTTTCATTGTGGGAGCTACGGTCGGCCATCCACGACTCCCACGATACCTCTCCACGACCAGACGATATCCACAATGCCTTTCTTCTTAACCTCCCGGAATCCGCCTTGTTGGAAGTACTGCTAACCCGTAATCAGCTATGGGCAGAAGGAACCTTTCCTTCGTCCTGGCGGGAGAGTATCACAATCCCCTTACTCAAGCATGGGAAATATGACCCAAATTCTTACCGTCCAATGTCTCCCACCAGCTGCTAATGCAAATTAATGGAGAGAATCGTCAACCGGCGGCTTATTTGGTGGTTGGAAAGCCGAAACCTACTCTGCAACATTCAATGTGGATTTCGAAGAGGCCGCTCCACCTTGGACCATTTGGTGCGGATCGAAAACTACATCCAAGAAGCCTACCTCCTCCACCAACACGTAGTTGGGGTGTTCTTCGATCTAAAGAAAGCCTATCGATCGGGTGTGGCGTAGAAAAATCTTGCGCAATATGCATGGCTGGGGTTTTAGGGGCTACATACCGATTTTTATTCAAAATATTTTATCTCATTGTAGTTTTAAAATAAGGATGGGGCAGTATCCAACGCATTTCTACCCTCTTGGCCACGGAGTTCCTCAGGGCTCCGTTTTGAGCGTGACGCTTTTCGCTATTGCGATCAATGACGTAGCCAAGGTCACACTCCTTCCGTCGTCCTCTTGTGGTGCGTTTCCACGTCGACAGAGCACTGCTGTGAATCAACTAGATGTGAAAAAAGTCACGACCGGGAATACCACCGTCACGAGTCCCCAATTGGATGAGAACTGACTTCGGACACAATCCCGAAGGTCATCCAGTCTGCGGATCTATACAGAATTACAGCGGAATGCTTTCTCGACGCCTCTCCCCGATGGATCTCGAACCTTCGGTGGTCAAGGACTTGGCGTGGCCATGCATGCATGCCCAGACATTTCGTGACACTGTCACGT
>NW_025791707.1:0-78826 GCF_921293095.1 Ischnura elegans
GGGCTTGGGCCCCCTCAGGCCCCATGGAGTCGGCGCCACTGGGAATGGAACATATTTCTATGAACCACCTGTCAAGCGTTTGAAATTCTTGAGAAGGGTAGGTATATTCGTATGCGACAATTTCTAAGGAGTGATTTTTTTTCTTCAATTTTCAGTTTCATTTTCTTCAGATTTTTTCTTCAATCATGGTCAAAATGTAATCAAAGTTTGTTAAGACCGTGTCATACTCCTATGGATTCTATCACGTAATAATAATTGGTATGGGAATGTTTTCATGGCACAATTAAAAGGTCGCATTCCCAAATTCAACAACGCGTTAGTATTTACGCATTCGTGCTCGCGTTTTTAATGATATGGCGTCATTACATATTTAATTATCTGCAAAATAATTACTTCAAGAAATGAAAACGGCGTCCATTTCATTTTCTATGGGGTTTACATAAGGATATTTAGAATGAACTTGACTCGTAAAGCTACCAAATTCGATTCAATGAAGCCTTTCAAGACTTAAGCATGGTTTTTCGCGAAAAATTCAATCCATACCAAAGAAACCACGAGCCGTTGAGTGACATAAGCAGAGCATATTTGGCAACGATTTTTTAGTATCCGAGAACAAACAATGTAACATTGATAATGCTTCCGTGTATTGGAATACTGTATTCCGATTTTTTTACGTACTACACATTTTTTCTCATCGATATTGTGATTTCATAAATATTCTACTGTCACGAATACAATTATGAACAAGGATTGTGGCATATATACTCTCTCAGATGGCAAATACTCTGAACGAATTCCTCACCAAAACGTTGTTGTTCCTCAATCCAGCCCAAAGGCTAGGATAATACGGTATTTTCCTTCATCAAAGAAAACGAAAGGCATTGATTGCGATTCGTTACCCACCGTTAGTGCACATATTTGGTTTTAGAAATCCCAGTTTAGACGAATGGCAATGGTCAATTTAAATCTCATTTAAAAAAGGCCAGATTGGCGCACATGCGATTCCACTCCACGTGACGTCACAGGGACCTAGTTTCTACACGAGTAGATAGGAGTTTTACATCGTCTGAGGTTACCAATGCATGCATGAGGCACAGAGCTCGGGGAAACATGTCTTAATAATCACCTATTAAAACTGGCTAAAATCGGAAAGTTTTCTCCCTTTGATAAGGTATTAATAATCCTTATTTAAGCTAGCATGCGTCGTATCCTGCGTCGTATCAGCGCTAATAAGCCGCGCCCCAAGGTCACCTCACACGCCGACAGCTGGAACCAGAAATACGTCACACGGAGTTTTCCCATCATTCCTATTAAGCCGTCGCGTTTTCGCGCGCTTTAAATTTTTCACTTTTCGTTTAATGTTTCAGTTTACATAAACCATAGTTTCCATACGAGTAGATAGGAGTTTTACATCGTCTGAGATTACCAATGCATGCATAAGGCGCAGGGCTCAGGGAAATATGTCTTAACAATCACCTATTAAAACTGGCTAAGGTCGGAAAGTTTCTTTCGTTTGATACCGTATTAATAATCCTTACTTAAGCCAAGCGCTACCTGCTACCAGGTTACTCTGCTACCTGCCAGCAGCCAGCATCGTATCAGCGCTCAAAGCCTCACCCCAAGGTCACCTCACTAGCGGCAGCGGGAACCAGAACGACGTCACACGGAGTTTTCCCAGTATTCATACTTAGCCGGCACGTTTTCGCGCGCTTGAAAATTTTCACTTTTCGTTTAATCGCGAAAAATAGATATCGTCGTTCGAAAATCTAAAAGCGTGAAATACGTACTTCAGGAGTATTTTTTTATTGCCTAAATCCTTCGATTTAGGCAATAAAAAAATAATAGGAAACCACCCTGTTAAATGCATGGGGAACTCATATTTTCATCGCTAACAGGAGAACGGTGAACGAAAACTGTCCATGCGATTTTTAAGCTCGATATTTTAACCTCTCTAGGCGAAGAGAGCATTCCACAAAAAGAGAGACATGCTTGCAGCGGGAAACTGAAATATGGAAGTAAAGAAACAATTTATATGAACCGCGAAATGAATATTTTATTCATATGAAATGAAAAAGAATATTTTATTGAAGCGACCGCGCTTGCTCTCTTTTCCACCCGATAACCCCCTGCGAGTTACAACATGCTACCTCTAGATACTCTGTATACTATACATATTTTGTATATGCCTGATGATCCATGCCCCTCGATGATACCAGAATCTTTAAAATATACTAATAATATCCTTACGGCGTAACCAGGATCATCAGACATGTATAAGATATGAATAATATACAGATTTACGACGAGTCATACGTATTTAATCTATGTTAAATCCATATTATGACAGCAGATACAATACGTATAATATCTAGATATTGTCTGCGTGGTAGAGGACATTTGCACGTATTTAATACAGATATAATAGGTATACAGTGTATACAATGATATGTATTAAATCTAGATACAATCCTTTTTGCGCTACTGGGGGAAAAGTTAATTTTACAACTGGTTGTGAATGTTACAAATAAGATATCTACGAATCGTTGTCAAAATATCCATCGCATGATAACAATGTGTTTTGCATAAATAAACCTCATTTAGATATCCGATGGATACCATCTGCTGTTTGGGCTCGGTTCAACGCAATCAAACCATGGAAACATGCAGGAGCTCTATTTAGGAGAACAAATGCCGCGCGAAACATATGCTTGCGCTGATCGCTCGAACCCGGGCCTATGGGAAAGAAGGCCATGGAACTTTTTTCTGTATTTCCCGTTAAGTTTCAGAAAATAGCATCGTCTTTCAAATGCCGAAAATCGCTCTCGACGTGTCTTCTTGTGAGTTTGGAAAATACCTCCTTAAAAATAAACCATCGTTATAACGAGTTTGGAGAACTTTCACGGAAATTATGAAACTTTTTTGGAAAAAATTGGTGGTCATTTTCATTCGGATATTCACGAGGATCGCCCAGGTAATATTGTAAAAGAGATGGATTGTTCTTCCGAAGATTTTTATTCTCTGCTGAGGAAGATTAATTCGTAGATAAGAAATCAAATAGGATCACCCATAGAATCTCTCACTCTCGAGATGCCTTCTTTTGCGAGTGCAATATGTTTCCTTGAAACGAACTCTCGTTATAACGAGCTATGACACTTGACACAGTAATTTTGGAAATTATGAGAAATAAAATGTGTTCGTTTTCATACGGAAATTGAGGGGGAGAATAATGAAATGAGAAATGGAATATTCTGCGAGGATATTTATTCAGTGCTGAGAAAGATTACATCGTAGATAATAATCGATGCTACTCACTACATTTGATTTTTTAAGCATTGATTTAAAGAAGTTCTGGGTTTAAGCAGCCGATAATAATTGTCCGTAAATCATATCCAAACAGGGTTCCTCGTCGGAAAGTCAACAATGGTGTTGCCATGACTCCCTTCATGGCTTAATGGGGATGAAAAGTATATCTCTTGGAGGCTTCGTAACAATGGTTGTAGTGGTTGTAGTGGCACTTGTAGGACACAGAGCATTTGTACACTTCCTTATAAAAGGATTGAACGTTTGACTCCCCGGGCAAGCTTTCTCGTATCTCTTGTAAGGAGGTCCGTCTGAGGTGGTGGGCAAGCACTCAATGTATCCCTTGCAATTCGGGGCAACTGGGTTCGGGAATCTCCCGCCTTTCTTGCAAACCGCCTGCAACAAAATAAAACGTAAATTGTGAGCAGAGATCCTCCGATGGTGAGTCTGAAATCCCTACGCGTGCCTCGCTAACCAGTGCGTAAGTACTGCACACATCAAACTAATTTATTTTCTTATGACGCTTCCAATAGGATAGTTTCCTACATCAAAGAAAACGAAAGGCATTGATTGCGATTCGTTACCCACCATTAGTGTATCCATAATATAAAAATTATTTTGTTTTAGAAATACCGGTTTAGATGAATGGCAATGGTCCATTTTTATCCTCATTTGAAAAAGGCCAGATTGGCGCCCATGCGATGCCACTCCACGTGACGTCACAGGGACCTAGTTTCTATACGAGTAGATAGGAGTTTTACATCGTCTGAGATTACCAATGCATGCATGAGGCACAGATCTAAGGGGAAAATGTCTTAATAATCACTTATTACAACTAGCTAAGATCGGAAAGTTTTCCTCGTTTGATAAGGTATTAATAAACCTTTTTTAAGCCAAGCGCTACCAGCCAGCAAGGTACTCAGCCACCCGTTAGCATCCTGCGTCCTATCAGCGCTCAGAGCCTCGATCAAGGTCACCTCACAAGGCGGGAGGGGGAACCAGAAATACGTCACACGGAGAGATTTCCTTACCCGTCGCGTTTTCGCGCGCTTGAAATTTTTCACTCTTCATTTAATCGCGAAAAATAGATATCGTCATTTAAAAATCTAAAATTGTGAAATACGTACTCCAGGAGTAATAATCTTCCGATATAGGCAACGAAAAAATAATAGGAAACCACCCTATTGCTGTGAAAACAATTGGAGCGTTTATTAAACTTAGAAATTTCAATTTTTTCTGCTTTACTGCCTTTCTGATGTCAATTTTTTTCAATTGACTAAGTTGGCACACTTTCGAGTTTTTATTTAAACAATTATAGTACGATAACCTCGGGACCAATAAGCTCTTCTCGATAATTAGTGAAAACAGCAGCAAATCACTTCAAAATTAATTCATTTTCAATATCCTGGCGTTAACCTTTGCCAAAATATAGAAATTTTTGTATTGATTACTTTCCCCCAAGCTCTTCAGAATTACCATACCTTGGTGTTTCATTTCATCGCTGTAAATTCATGAAAACTCTACTTTGAGCATTGAAAGGGGCAATTTCTAAATTATTTATATAGGTCTACAATAAATAAAACATTCCGGACACACGTAAAAACGAGAAGTTCCGAAGAGAGTGATGTACGAGAGGGTGTGCCGAAAAATTACTTTCTCTCATGGTCATATTTGACCTTTGAGGCTAAGTTGTGAATTCATATCACGGACTCGATTACGATTTTTTTTTTCAAAATCGCATATTGTTAGCCAATGCCACCCGAAATCCAAAGTTTAACATTTTGCGAAAGTTCTATGCAAAAGAAATCAGTGCAACTAATCTCGATTTGGCAATAGGCATAAGTTAATAATGTGGTTAAGACTATATATATAAAAGAAAGTCGAAAATCGTGCTGGTTAGAACACTTAGAACTCGAGAACGGCTGCACCGATTTTAATGATATTAGATTCTTTGGATCCGTCTCACCCCCGGATAACATATAGGATATTAAAAAAAAGGTAATTTCACAAAAAATCATATCTTTCTTAGTGATATGTTTTTAGGAGTTAGTAACGCAACAACAATTGATATGTCGATTAAAACTACTAATTAAATTATTTGTTTTGTTTTTACCAATTTAATAACTAAACTTCGTAGCAATATAACATTTTAATTACTAAATATATTAAAAATATTGAAATTGTATTTAAAAAATTAATGCGAGCTAATTGAAAGCCCAGCTCGAGTTGACTCTTCACTACCGTGTTTGTAAACAAATCTCCAAGAAATTGTTGACAAACGGTAATGCCCGTGTTCCTGTCGAGGAATCAAGAAAAAAGAACACTTCCTCGGAATGTTTGCTAATTAGTTTCCTCGGAAAGAGAGCTCACCAACAAAGTGTTCCAGAATATGATTGATCACTATAAAAATCAAAATAGTTAATTGAGCGAACAATTTTGACGGACCAGAACGAAGATGTGGATTACTCAAACTAGGTAAATCATGATGAAATAGTTGGTACTCAGCATGAATTCAAATCTTTTAACTGTGTAACAAACGAAGACGAAATCGCCAACTATCTATCTGAATATTTTAAGCCCTTGGACGTACCTGGCTTACCAAGGCACGATTTACAGCTAAATGTAGGCTCTGTGTTCATGATCTTTCGAAACCTTAACTAACCATAACTATCCAACGGAACGCGTTTGGTGATTTAAAAAAAATTGATAATGAATGTGATTCACGCGACTTTACTCAAAGGAAAATTCAAAGATAGGTAAGTTCTCATTCCGAAGATTCCATGATCCCATCTTAATTGCCCATTTGAGCTTAAACGTACTCAATTTCCAATTCGTGTTGCATTCGTGATAACTATTAACGAATCGCATGGTCAATCTTTTAGTTTTTGTGATGTTTGCGCTCATGTGCTAATGAAAACCCATGATTTTCTCATGGTCAATTAAACGTGGTATGTTAACGAGTTGGTAAACCATTCGCTGCATTATAATATACGCAGGGAGTTTTAGGCGCAGCTAATACTTCGGGTCTGTAGGGTATAGAAAACTCGTTAAGGTAAGCAAGAGGTGTGCGGGCCCTCCCCCAGATATTTTTTAAGATAAATGGTTCAAAATAGTGGGTTTTGCGGCTGTGTGAATAGTTAAATATTTTTGTCTGTTACTCGTCCGTCCCCCTAATATTAGTAACAAAAGTTTTTATGAAAAAGTTCTCTGAGCTCTTTGGGGGTTTAACCCCCCAAAACCCCCCTCTCTGCGTCAATGCTTCGCTTCGCTATGTTTATTTAGCTTTATCCGCGTTATCTTGCCCCTGATAACAAAGCAAAAACTGTTGATTTTCAGAAGGTGCTTGGCGCAAAGCATTAAAACCGAATGTGTATGGCACACCGTGGTGCGTTTACGCATGCAGCACGCTTACGCATTTTTTCCGAACAGAGATGCTATAACTGTCGCGCCTAAAGTCATTTGACACAAATGCTGCATCATAGGGGCTTTTATTACACGATTTTGAGCATCAGTCAAGCGTCGGTCTGGCGTTGTGTTAACCTGCCCCGTGAACGGGCCAAGTTTATGCAACAGACTTGGACCTATAAACATTTCTCTACGGTTAATATCACAAATAACCAACAACTGAATCCGTACAATTTTTATTTCATTAACTTCTTTATAAAACTACAATACCCAAATTTTTATACGCTATAACGTTAGAAAATTCATTGAAAAAAATCCGCGTAAACGTGCTCCGATCCACTCTATGTAGATTCAATAAAGAAAATGTCTTTCTGACAAGCAATTTTGATACTCATTTACGTAGTTTTATTGAATTTGGATCCTTATTTTATTATGATAAATTAATCATGTTTAAAAACGATACAGCCGCTCTTGATTTATAAATGGTGTACCTAACTAAACTGTAAGTTCATTTGATGTTAAGCGGTATGAAGTTCGCCGGGTCAGCTAGTTAACGAATCAATTAAGGAACAAAGAATATCTTCGGCTTTTTGTTGCCGTATCGATTCATTTTTCGACGGCAGTTTACTCCTCGATTCCGAAAAACGTCAACGTTCCTTTTGGTTACGAGGTGTCGCCTTCCACGATTCACGGTTGTAACAAAAAAATATGGTTGAAAATGGCACGAAAAAAAATTGAATACGACAATGCGCGCAACAAGTTCCCACGCCAAGGAGGCCAGAAGATTGCTGAAAGATCATTATTCTTCTAACCTGATTGTTCCACGCTGATATCACAAATATTATAAAAGAGGATCCCCAATGCGGCCTCTTACCCAGACGGCACAGAATCCTCCGTATCTAATTCGTATGCAGATAGTATCCATTGACTACCGCTCCGTCGCCTTTCGTCAATGGATACTATCTGCATAAGAATTAAATACGGAGGATTCTGTGCCGTCTGGGTAAATGTGTCGTCAACCACCGGGCATTTAAATAAGTTTACAAAAGTCCCCACTGGCGTCGCTGTCGGACAAATTGATCCCAGTTTCGCGTGGAATTGAGGTATATTAATGGTTTTTAAACGAAATTTAAGGATCTTATGATGTAGTCTATCAAATTGATGACTTTTCAATGCTACTCCTCGTAATTAAAAACAATATTAGGACACTACACAAGCCTTGGCTTCAACGCAACGCCAAACCGTGAAGGCGTATTCACACGATACGTGTGTCTTGATTACCTCGCATTTTCCATCAGCACTGAACTCCTTCCCCTCCGCACATCTGAACACCAAATTTGCTGCGCCTGCTATGCACATAACATAGAAGCGAGGCTCTGAGGGAAAAGCGAAGTAGCCAATCGCGCCGGAAGGACAGGTGGCCACGTGGCAGTCGTAGGCACTAGTCACGAGTTTGCAGCCATCGAGGTCGGAGGAGAAGACGTATCCAGGATCGCAGAAACCCATCGCGTCCTTCAGCCTGCCTCCATCGGGATAGCAGTAGTGGTACACAGAACAGCTCTCGGGATCCGGGAAGGTCCTGTGAAAGATGAATATACATCTACATAATACGCTGCGAGCAGAGGCGTAGCCAGGATTTTGAAATGGGGGAGGTTTACCGGAGATTTCGGGAGTATGAAAAACACCCCAGGGCAAACCCAGACGGCACAGAATCCTCCGTATCTAATTCGTATGCAGATAGTATCCATTGACTGCCGCTCCGTCGCTTTTTGTCAATGGATACTATCTGTATACGAACTAGATACGGAGGATTCTGTGCCGTCTGGGAAGGAGGGTCATCCACGGAAAATTTTGCGATTTTTGATGTTGAAAACGTGATTCTGAGGACCAAATGACAGTATTTTTTGTACGAGTATTAATTAAAACTTAAGTATTGAGGCTGTCATACTCGTTTTTGGCGCCTCATTTAGAGACCTAATACCCCGTTTACACAACGATCGTCGCGACGTTGATCCGTACGCGCGTAACCTCAAAACGTCGTGTAAACGCGCAGAGTTACCATCGTAAGACTTAGTACCTAACACTGCCGACCTTACGATGGTTAGCGCAAGCGCGCCGAGAAAAAAGAGTTAGGAAATGAAGATCGATGCATGTACAATTCTTTCGCGCCGTTGCAATCTTGATACAATAATGGATATTTCATAAATAACTCTAATATATCTATGATATATGGCAGCGATTGAAGACATTATTGAGCAGGTAATGGAAGGACGTAAGGGGAAAGTTTTCTTCTGATGTTCTATTTGGCAAATGATAGCGGATATTTTACACAAAACAAATTTCATGTATTTCTGCATTTACGGGTTAACCCATAACCATGTATCCTTACATTATCCTTCACAGATGATGGAACGTAACAAACATGCATATAGTATAAACCGATTTAAATCGTTATATACAGGATATCACGATAAACTTCGCCTCAAATGACTATAACATTTAGATAAAAACATGGAGAAATCAATACTTGTAATAGTTTATTAGTAAAAGCCCCACCTAGTTTAATAATAGGAATCATATGTACTGTCCTTAATACGTGAATATTGCTAACTTTTGGACATGTTCTCTTGATGAATCTTGGATTCTTTAAGCCTTCATAGAGAGTTCAGTCTGGTTTTAGTTTTACCATGGTTTTACCTCATCATTATGGATAGAGAGGCAAAATTTATTCTGTGGTAATTAACAACAAGTTGTTGTTAATTACAATAGCATAAGTTGTGCGCTCGGTAAGGGGCTCCGCCCCTTAGGAACCCCGGGTCCGGCTTCGCCATCTAATTTTGTGGAAGTCCGAAGAATTTTTATTCGAATAATCTGACCAGAAAGTGCTAGGGGTCGGCTTCGCCGGCCAAGGGGTAGGGAAGCGAACCATTGGCTGCTACACCACCACCGGCTTCGTCGGCAAACTCTTCGGAACGGCATCGCCCATCCTACTACCGCTGTCCTCAAAGTCCCAGGGGGCTAGAGGGCTCGAACAGGGGCAAGGGAGTCCCCCGGCGCTGCGCTGCTCAGACCTCGGGACGGCTTAGCCATTCTTCGTTGGGGGTGCGACGCAGCCCGGAGATTAAGGGAGTCTTACGGCGGCTGACCCGCTCATTCCTCGGGACGGCTTCGCCGTTCCTCGTCAGGGGTCGGCTTCGCCGCCCGGAGGGCAATAGCAGTTCCGAACCGTTTCGCCGTCATTCTGTAAGGGGCAGCTTCGCCGCCCAGAAGGGTGGCTTCGCCGCCCGAGGTTTGCTGACGCCCCCCGCGCCTACGCCTGTTAGTCCTCGTTGAGGGGCGACTTCGCCGCTGTGGGGATAAGGAAGCCCCCCACGGCTGCTCCGCTTAGTCCCCATAAAGGGCCTTCTCCTCCGAGGGGGATGCGGGGTTTTCATGTGTGTTATACATGCGGTCACCATTCGCCCACATTGATTATGTAGCGATGATTGGAAAGGGCAGGGCAATGCGGCGTAATAGTGGAGACAAGTACCCATCATAGAAGTCTCAATGGCAAATTTTAGTTTTTGGAGGGGTTTCAACGGAATACCGTGGGTTTTATACTTGTGTTCTACCAATGGTCACCTATCGTTCTCATTAATTCCGTGCCGATAAGTCGTAGGGGTCCGGAACAATGGCGGAATTCTTACGATAAGTACCCGAAGAGGCGACTTATCAGAAATTTCTTTTTTTGGGAAGTTCCACGGGGTTATCGGGGTTTTTAATAAGTAATAGGGGTAAGAAACACCGGCTGAATTGTGGCGAAAACTACTCGGAAAGGCGACTTTAAAAAATTTAATTTTTTTGGGGAGGTTCCAGGAGGTCATCGGCGGTTTTAAAGTTTTTTTCCCCGTATGGTTTTCGGTGGCCCGCCCTTACCAATAGAAGGGATTACACTACCAAATATTTTGTCTGATTTATAAAGCATTGGGTGTAAGAAAGGCTCTCACCTAATTTTACCATTGAGCGCAGAATAATTTCGCCCCTAGAGCAGTTTGAAGTTTCAACTTGAATTCCGCGCCAAAAACGTATTTCTCGGGCGACGCCATGTTGATGACGTGTGAACCTTATGATGTCCGCATCGCTTTCATAAGGAGCGCATTGTCGTATACGTTATTTCGAGTATAAGTAAATACTAGATAAAACGGAGAATTTTAAATGAGTGGTAGGAAACCTTATGTATATTATTGTGTGCCGAGATGTGAATTTACCTCTCGTTAAACGGCAGAAAAGTATTTTTTGTGGTGCCAAACGACCCAGACCGGGGAAGGCGGTGGTGCGACGCTGCACGGATACTGCATATTCCTTCAGAAATAGGCTGTTTTAGAATGTGTGAGGGCCATTTTAATGTAAATCTCTTCTGCTTCTCAAAGAGATTTAGTTTCCATTACTCCTTTTGTTGTCTTTGACCACAAATCGCAAAAATTTCGTAGGTGCTTAATTATAAGTAGGGTAAAAAAAAGCGTCCTGGAGCACCTGCCATTTTTAATTACCTCCCCCCTACAATTAATTACGCTCCGCCATCTTTAATTACGCTATCACGTGACTTTTTAATCGACCGTCACTTGTTTTATTGATCGTCATTTGTTTCCCTTTCATCTTCTTTATCGATATTCACCTATTTCTATTTTCTCTGACGTAATTTACTTTTACGCTTCTCATTTGTTTTCTCTCGTCGTTTGTTTTACCAATAGCAAATGATTTTCGATCGTCATTTGTTTCCCTTTCATCTTCTTTATCGATATTCACCTATTTCTATTTTCTCTGACGTAATTTACTTTTACGCTTCTCATTTGTTTTCTCTCGTCGTTTGTTTTACCAATAGCAAATGATTTTCGATCGTCATTTGTTTCCCTTTCATCTTCTTTATCGATATTCACCTATTTCTATTTTCTCTGACGTAATTTACTTTTACGCTTCTCATTTGTTTTCTCTCGTCGTTTGTTTTACCAATAGCAAATGATTTTCGATCGTCATTTGTTTCCCTTTCATCTTCTTTATCGATATTCACCTATTTCTATTTTCTCTGACGTAATTTACTTTTACGCTTCTCATTTGTTTTCTCTCGTCGTTTGTTTTACCAATAGCAAATGATTTTCGATCGTCATTTGTTTCCCTTTCATCTTCTTTATCGATATTTACCTATTTCTATTTTCTCTGACGTAATTTACTTTTACGCTTCTCATTTGTTTTCTCTCGTCGTTTGCATATTTGCATATTTTTTTTTTTTTGCAATGAAAGGAAAAAGTCTAGACACTTTAATAAAATCAAAATAATGGGACTTGAGGGTTTGAAAATAACTTTCACACATAAAAGACGAAGAAATAAAATAATTTGCCAGAAAAATATTCGAGAAATGGGTTTAAATTCGTCATTTAAAAAAAACCGTTAAAGCGAATTTCAGATCGAAAGTCACCAATATTACGTGTGAACACATCTAAGATTATGGGAATCCCATAACCCAAATCGTTTTAATAGAAATGGAGAAGCCACGAGTAGAAAAATAATAGGGAAGCCACACCAAATCATCCATATGGAAGGGAAGTGACATGAATGAGAAAATATTTTTTTCCGACGACTGTGCCCGGCGTAAAGCTGTGAGAACACTATAATCATAGTCAAACATTTTCAACCTAGAGATGAAAATGAAAAACTCTATTCCCATCAAATTTCGTCTTTGAAATCAAGGCCTGGGATAGCCCAAAATACAGCCTGCGACTGAACTAATACATGAAAAAGTTGAAGTTTTTAAATTCTTTATTTTCGGTAGCAATTTGAAGAAGTTTACAGAGTCGCAAAAGTATTAATAAAAAGGCGATAACACCGTTTTAAAAATTAACTGAAAAATGTACGACAATAGAGGAAAATAATAGACCCAAAAAAATGGAAGTAAACATTTAAAACTCACATTTTCACAACTCTCCTTCAGAATTTTGGATCGAAACTCGTCTACATCACGAGGTAACACATCAAAGATTACGTAACACACATAGCCCATACAGTTTTACGTTACATAGAGATACCACGAGTCGACAAATACGAGGTCGCCCACCCCGAATCACCCGCAAGGAAGGTAAGTGGTATGAATGGCAAAATATTTTTTTTTCGAAGATCGTGCCCAGCCTACAGCTGTGATGTCAGCCTAATCGTAGAAAAACATGTTCAACCAAGGGATTGAAATAAAAAACGACAGCGTAAGTACTTTTCCCCTTTGAAATCTAGGCCTGGATGGCCCAACCCACAGCCCTGGACGCCATCAAAAAAATCTGTGAAAGTTAAACATTTTTAAAAATTTTATTTTCTGTAAAAATGAAAAGGAATTTACCACATTCCCAGAGGAAACGAAAGCACGACGATACCACAGTTTTAAAATTCAACTGAAAAATTTACGACTCTAGAGGAAAATACTTGACCCACAAAAACTAGAAGTAAAAATGTAAATGTGACATTTTAAAAAGACTCCATCAGAATTTCGGATCGAAACTCGTCTACATCACGACGTTACACATCAAAGATTATGTAACACACATAGCCCATACAGATTTACGTTACATAGAGATACCACGAGTCGACAAATACGAGGTCGCCCACCCCGAATCACCCGCATGGCAGGTAAGTGGTATGAATGGTAAAATATTTTTTCCCGAAGATCGCGCCCGGCCTAAAGTTGTGATGTAAGCCTAATCGTAGAAAAACATGGTCAACCAAGGGATTGAAATAAAAAACGACAGCGTAAGTACTTTTCCCCTTTGAAATCCAGGCCTGGATGGCCCAACCCACAGCCCTCGACGCCATCAAAAAAATCTGGAAAAGTGAAATCTTTTTAAAAATTTTTTTTTCGGTAAAAATGAAAAGAAATTTACTACAATCCCAAAGGGAACGAAAGCACGACGAAACCTTTGCTTAAAAATGCATTTGAAAAATTTAAAAAACTAGAGGAAAATAATAGACCCAAAAAAATCGAAGTAAACCTTTAAATCTCTCATTTTCAAAACTCTCCTTCAGAATTTCGGATCGAAACTCATCTACATTATGAGGTAAAACATCAAATATTATGTAACACCCATAGCCCATACAGTTTTTCATTACATAGAGATACCACGAGTCCACAAATACTTGCTCGCCCACCCCAAATCAAGCGCATGGAAAAATAGGTGATGCGAATGGGAATATATTTTTTCCCGAAGACTGTGCCCGGCCTTCCGCTTTGATGACACCCCAATCGTAGAAAAAAATGTTCAAACAAGGGATGAAAATGAAAAACGACAACGTAAGTACTTTTCCCCTTTGAAATCTAGGCCCGGGGTAGCCCACGCCACAGCCTGCGGCACCAACTAAAAATCTAAAAAAAAATTTAAATTCTTTATTTTCGGTGAAAATAAAAAGAAGTTTACCATAATAATTATTATTATTATAATTATAGAAGAAGTAAAAACACGACGATTTCACGTTTTAATTTTTAACGGAAACATTTACGGCACTGCAGGAAAATAAATGAGCCAAAAAAATCGAAGTTAATTTTAAATGTGACATTTTCTAAATATTCCATGAGAACTTCAGATCAAAACTTACATACATTACGAGGTATGACATCAAAGATTACGTAACACCCATAGCCCATGCCGATTTACATTGCGCAGGGATACCACGAGTCGACAAATACTAGGTCGCCCACCCCGAATCACCCGCGTGGAAGCGAAAAGACATGAATTGGAATATTATTTTTTCCGACAACTGTGACTACAGCTGTGATACCACATGGATCACATAAAAACGTGTTGAACGACGCGGTAAAAATCAGAAACACTCATATAACAATTTTAATCTTTAAGAAATAGGCTTGGGCTGGCATAACCCACAGTCTCCGCCACCAATTCAAAACAGGGAAAGGTAAAAATTTTATATCTTCCTTATTTTCTGATGATTTTTAAGGAAACTTTCCACACAACTAGATCGGAGAACGACACGTCACCGATGTTAGAAATTGGATTTAACCAATGGAGGATACTGAAGGAAAATATTTTACTGACAAAAAAATCGAAGTAATGTTTTTAACGCGTTATTTAAAAAAATTGGAATCGAATTTCAAAGCGTAACTCTTCTATATTACAAGATAAAATATCAAAGATTGCGGGAGAACGCCATCCCAAACTTTTACTATGTATAATGTAACTGCGAATCAATAAATATTACTAGGGCGCCTGCACGAAATCGTCCCGGCGCGGCGGATGAGGAATGGCACGTACTGGATTATATTTTTCCCGTCGACTCTTTTTGTGCCGATTGCTGATATTATTCCAGGATGTTTTAAATAGTAAAAGTATGTTATACCATAACGTAATAGTATATCAGAATCATTTCAATACTTTTCCGCTTTGATAAATAGCCACTGATTCGCAGTGGCGGATCCAGGATAGGGACAAGGGAATGGGGCTAAGTGGGGTCAAAAATACCAGCAGTATATTGGGGGTCGGAAATAATTACCATGCTATCTAACGTAAATTGGATTCCCAAGGAAGTTAACGTTTGCTATAGCCCCAGTAGCTCCCCATAGATCCGCCACTGCTGGTTGGCCCACCTTAAAATTAATTTTATCGTTATTTTCGGAGAAGAAGAAAAGAAATTTTCCACACACTTATATTTAAAATGACACATGGTAAGAAATGTTTGCAATTTTATCTACTCTTTGTTTGAAAAATAAGAAAAGACACACGAAATAATCGAAATATAATTTTCACTGGGTCATTTACAAATAATATAAAAGCAAATTTCGAATAATCCTTTTGTCAAGATATAAAATCAAAATTGATGTAACAGGCCATCCCGAGACCCATAAATAATATTCAGAGCACATGCAAGTCGCGAAGTACTACAACCCATTACATTGATTTTTCTGCCTGAAATTATGCTTGAATCTATCTTGAAATATCTTGATATCTATGCCCACCTCATTTGCCCAGCTAGAAAATCACGATTAGGAAAAGTAAAAATTTATAATTTTTTTTTTTTCTGGAAAGTAATAAATGAAATTATTCATGATCTTAGATGCAACAATAACGCAACGAGTGAAAAATTTCATTTGGAATTTAAGACAATTATGACAATATTTAAGACAAATGTATGGAAAATATTTAACCTTCAAAATTTTAAATGATATTTTCACCGGGTAATCACGCAACAATTGCAGAAAATTTTTAAATGAAATTCAGATGGATTGATATAAAATGAAATAATAAAATGAATGAAAGAGTACTTCCTTAAAACCGCAATCGATGTATATACAGGGTACTCCCGGGTCACCAAATACTAGTGCGCCAACCGGTAATCCCTATGGAAAGAGAAATCATACGCATCGGAACTTATTTTGTCCCAACGAATTTGACGCGCCAAAAATTGTTATTAAATCTACATCAGCGTATAATCATCTTATCTCTAGCGTTAAAAAAACACAAGACCCATTTCATTGCTTCTCCGCTTAAAAAACCGTTGGGCCACTCCATCCCAATTTCATAACAGGTACTTCAGACTCAGGAAAATTAATTATAATTTAATCATGTCGTTATTTCTGGGAAATAGAATGTGCAATTTTTCATAAACTTAGATAGAAGCGAGGCACAGTAAAAAATTTTTAAAACGGGATTTCAACAAAATACGACGCTAAAACAAAATAATTAGCCTGGAAAAAAATGAAAATATATCTTTCACTATGTCATTCATAAAAAATAAAGAGAATTTCCATTGTAAATGCACATCAATATAAATATTACACATGAATAGAAGGATCAACAACTTTGCTATTTTCACATAGTAATTTATTGAGGCCGACCATGGTTTCGTTACACAGTAACATTATCAAGGTGAAAAATGCAAGTAAATTGACAGAATATATATAGCAGAAGGTTGGGTGGGGAAATCTTGTATTATAGGAAAATCTTGTAATGTATTTCCACACCCAACCCTCTGCTATACATACTATCAATTTACCTGCATTTTTCACCTTGTTATGTTACTCTGTTACGAAACCATGGTCGGTGTCAATAAACTGCTGCGTGGAAATAGCAAAGTTGTAGATCCTTCTATTCCTGCGATTATATATTTCCACCAAGTTACGCCCGCTACTATTAATAATATTACACATCATTATTTGTGAAGCAGAACATCCCCAAACCATTAAACAATATGCAGAATCTTCCGGAAATCGGCCTAGTGGAAGACTGGCATCGAAAAATGTTTTTACGGCGACTTTAACGCGCTAAAAAATGTTATTGCTCTCAAATCATCGTAAAAACATGTAATCGCGTACGTTAAAAATTCACAAGACTCATTGCGATACTTTTAAACTAGCCTTGGGCCTGCCCACCCCAATTTTCGGGCCAGATAGATATGGGAAATCGTTTTTCCCCGAGCCATATATAGTCCAGGAAATGAAGCTCATAAAAGTGAAAAACCTTGCAATTTTTTCAAACCGAATCGATTTGCACCAAAATTTGGGATTAGATTAATTATTGCCCCTACTTCAAAATCTATACTATGCCGAAGGGCGCTTTTTATTTTTTAGGGGTGAAAACTACCCCTAAAAGCTGGAACTTAAAAAATTATTTTTTAAAGCTAAATACGTGTAAAATTTAGTTCAAATTATATGTATAATTATTTTTTTATGTTTGGAAAATAATTTTAAGGTGTTTCAGCCCATAATAATCAACCCTTATTGGGGGTTAACGTAAAAAAGAAATTTCAAACTGAATCGATTTGCATACAAATTTGTGTTTATACTAATCACACCTCCTTTAAAATTTTTTTTCAAACCGAATCGATTTGCATAAATATTTCGGATTAGACTAATCATATCCCCGTTCTTCAAAATCTATATTATGCCGAAGGGCGCGTTTAATTTTTTAGGGGTGAGAACTACCCCTAAAAGCTGGAACTTAAAAAATTATATTTTAAAGCTAAATACGGGTAAAATTTAGTTTAAATTATTTGTACAATTATTTTTTTTGTTTGGAAAATAATTTTAAGGCGTTTCAACTCATAGTCATCAACCCTTATTGGGGGTTAATGTAAAAAAAATTATTTACCCTAAAAATAAAAATTATTTATCACTCTGTATCTTGTTATTCAGTTTCTTACTCCTTTCATTATGTATTCACTTTTTTCTATGGTAACATAAACAAATAAATGTGCATTTATGTAGACATTACATGAAACACAATCAAACGGAGACTGTATGGCTTCCAGTCTTCCCACCACATGCATGCTCACAGGTCACTGTGAGCGAGAGCACACATACTCACATATGTGTATGTATATATACATCTTATGGGTATGTGTGTTTATTTTGTAGCATATTTGAGTGTATCGTTAGCTTGTAACGTAAAATACACGAATAATATGCTGATTATGAGGAATATTATGCTCTGAATTGTGGATTTCGAATTTTTCGAAAATAAATTTGATTGGTTTTTCAAACATAGCTCCTTTATTTTTTATGATAGCAAGTTCATTTAAATTGTATTTTGTAGGGTTTTTACTGACTACAAGTTCATGTAAATTAAAATTTTTTTACAGTCATTAATTTTGAAAGGGGAGGGATTTAAGGGTTTAAATAAGGTGGAGCTCCCTTGGAAATAGAGGTTTTAACTCGCTGCGCTGCGCGCGCTCGTTAAGAGGCTCCGCCCCTTAAAAACCCCGGGTCCGGCTTCGCCGTCTACATTTGTGATTCTTCGCTGAATTTTAGTTCGCATAATCTCACCTCAGCTAGTGGCCGGCTTCGCCGGCCAGGGGGTAGGGAAGCGCTCCACTCATGCCTCGGAACGGCTACGCCGTTCCTCGTTGAGAGGCGGCTTCGCCGCCCAGGGGTTGAGTGTGCCCCCCCGGGGCTACCCCGCTTTATACTCGGAACGGCTTCGCCGTTCCTTGTCAGGGGTCGGCAAAGCCGCCCAGAGGGCAAGGGCATTTTGGAACTGTTTCACCGTCATTCGTTTAAGGGGCGGCTTCGACGCCCAGAGGCGGAGGGAGCCCACAGCGGCTGCGCCGCTTTAACGTCGGGGCGGCTTCGCCGCCCAAGGGTTACTGAAGCTCCCCCTCGCCTACGCCAGTTACTCCTCGGAACGACTTCACCGTTCCTCGTTGTGGGGCGGCCTCGCCGCCTTGCGGATGAAGAGCCCCCCGCGGCTTCTCCACGTAGTCCTCATAAATGGTCCTCTCCACCGAGAGGGTGCCCAGAGGGGTGTATGTGGGTTTACCGGGGATTTATAGCTTTGTACTGCCAGGGGTCATCAATCGTCCACATTAATTCCGTAGCGATGAGTGGTAATTCTTGGGAAAGCGGCGGAATCGTGACGTAAAGTACCCGAAAAGGCTACTTATGTGCAAATGTTAATTTTTTAGGCGGTTTCGGGGGGTTTAAAGATGACGATACTATATGGTCACATTCATTTACTTTCATATCTAACAGAAGTGAGCCCTATGACATCCATATTTCGAGAGTAATACAATAAAAAGCAAACCAGTCCCCGAAAAAAGTGAGTAGCTCCCGCCACTTTTATTTTTTCGCGGTTAAATGCGTTGAATCATTTATTAAAAATTCATGTTTTCTGAAAGACAATGCAAAGTTGTATGTAACTACAAAGTTTGAAAGAAATCGGTAAGGTAAAAGTTGACAAAATCTTGTGTTAATCTTTTGGAAATCGTAATTTTCGGTGATTTTCGAAATATTTTATTTTTTTTTCTGAGTAAGCAAGGACGACGAAAGAAAATTGTTGCCTACATTTCGTAGACAATGTTATAAGCATATATAATAATCATTTTCGTTACCCTACACCTTATATTAACTCGAATGGAGCGGAAGTTATGAACTTTTATTCGAAAAATCAATTTTTGGACGCCATTTTGGCTGCAATTTTCTCAAATGGAAACTAATAAATTTACTTAATTACGTGTCCACGTTCATCAGCTTTCAAAAAAAGCATTAACGATCCGTGTGTCACGCATAATTCGCGCGCAGTAAAATAAAAACCGAAAGATGGTCCCCGAAAAAAGCCCGATTTCGGCCATTTTGTCGTCCTAGTGACGACACGTGGCGGAAACTTCCGGTTTTCGGATTTTTCCTCCGGATCATTTCCGGTTTCCCGCACGCGTGCCAAATTTCAGCTCTCCAGCACGTCTGGAAGTGGTCGGGAATTTGTATCCATCAGTGAGTCAGTTACCTCAAGGGCTGTATATAATAGAGATTATCAATATCTGACCAAATATTCATTGTATAGAAAATTAAAACACGCCAAAATATTTGAAAATAAAGAAGCTACAATTTATTACCCCTGCATTTTTTTCATATCTCCAATTTTTTTGGAGTTATTTTGAAAAAAAGAGCATTTTTAACGAAATTGTAAAAAATGACTTTTACCTTTTTCCTTCAATTTTTTCAAAATTCAGAGTTGTAAATTAAAAAAACTTCTAGGATCAATTAACAATACTTAAATAAAGAGAAATACCGAAGGGCATTGATCAATTTTGTCTAGTGTGGTATTAAGGAGTTGTTTCCACTGATTTTTTCGGTGCCTCGCTTCTATCTAAGTTTATGAAAAATTGCACATTCTATTTCCCAGAAATAACGACATGATTAAATTATAATTAATTTTCCTGAGTCTGAAGTACCTGTTATGAAATTGGGATGGAGTGGCCCAACGGTTTTTTAAGCGGAGAAGCAATGAAATGGGTCTTGTGTTTTTTTAACGCTAGAGATAAGATGATTATACGCTGATGTAGATTTAATAACAATTTTTGGCGCGTCAAATTCGTTGGGACAAAATAAGTTCCGATGCGTATGATTTCTCTTTCCATAGGGATTACCGGTTGGCGCACTAGTATTTGGTGACCCGGGAGTACCCTGTATATACATCGATTGCGGTTTTAAGGAAGTACTCTTTCATTCATTTTATTATTTCATTTTATATCAATCCATCTGAATTTCATTTAAAAATTTTCTGCAATTGTTGCGTGATTACCCGGTGAAAATATCATTTAAAATTTTGAAGGTTAAATATTTTCCATACATTTGTCTTAAATATTGTCATAATTGTCTTAAATTCCAAATGAAATTTTTCACTCGTTGCGTTATTGTTGCATCTAAGATCATGAATAATTTCATTTATTACTTTCCAGAAAAAAAAAAAATTATAAATTTTTACTTTTCCTAATCGTGATTTTCTAGCTGGGCAAATGAGGTGGGCATAGATATCAAGATATTTCAAGATAGATTCAAGCATAATTTCAGGCAGAAAAATCAATGTAATGGGTTGTAGTACTTCGCGACTTGCATGTGCTCTGAATATTATTTATGGGTCTCGGGATGGCCTGTTACATCAATTTTGATTTTATATCTTGACAAAAGGATTATTCGAAATTTGCTTTTATATTATTTGTAAATGACCCAGTGAAAATTATATTTCGATTATTTCGTGTGTCTTTTCTTATTTTTCAAACAAAGAGTAGATAAAATTGCAAACATTTCTTACCATGTGTCATTTTAAATATAAGTGTGTGGAAAATTTCTTTTCTTCTTCTCCGAAAATAACGATAAAATTAATTTTAAGGTGGGCCAACCAGCAGTGGCGGATCTATGGGGAGCTACTGGGGCTATAGCAAACGTTAACTTCCTTGGGAATCCAATTTACGTTAGATAGCATGGTAATTATTTCCGACCCCCAATATACTGCTGGTATTTTTGACCCCACTTAGCCCCATTCCCTTGTCCCTATCCTGGATCCGCCACTGCGAATCAGTGGCTATTTATCAAAGCGGAAAAGTATTGAAATGATTCTGATATACTATTACGTTATGGTATAACATACTTTTACTATTTAAAACATCCTGGAATAATATCAGCAATCGGCACAAAAAGAGTCGACGGGAAAAATATAATCCAGTACGTGCCATTCCTCATCCGCCGCGCCGGGACGATTTCGTGCAGGCGCCCTAGTAATATTTATTGATTCGCAGTTACATTATACATAGTAAAAGTTTGGGATGGCGTTCTCCCGCAATCTTTGATATTTTATCTTGTAATATAGAAGAGTTACGCTTTGAAATTCGATTCCAATTTTTTTAAATAACGCGTTAAAAACATTACTTCGATTTTTTTGTCAGTAAAATATTTTCCTTCAGTATCCTCCATTGGTTAAATCCAATTTCTAACATCGGTGACGTGTCGTTCTCCGATCTAGTTGTGTGGAAAGTTTCCTTAAAAATCATCAGAAAATAAGGAAGATATAAAATTTTTACCTTTCCCTGTTTTGAATTGGTGGCGGAGACTGTGGGTTATGCCAGCCCAAGCCTATTTCTTAAAGATTAAAATTGTTATATGAGTGTTTCTGATTTTTACCGCGTCGTTCAACACGTTTTTATGTGATCCATGTGGTATCACAGCTGTAGTCACAGTTGTCGGAAAAAATAATATTCCAATTCATGTCTTTTCGCTTCCACGCGGGTGATTCGGGGTGGGCGACCTAGTATTTGTCGACTCGTGGTATCCCTGCGCAATGTAAATCGGCATGGGCTATGGGTGTTACGTAATCTTTGATGTCATACCTCGTAATGTATGTAAGTTTTGATCTGAAGTTCTCATGGAATATTTAGAAAATGTCACATTTAAAATTAACTTCGATTTTTTTGGCTCATTTATTTTCCTGCAGTGCCGTAAATGTTTCCGTTAAAAATTAAAACGTGAAATCGTCGTGTTTTTACTTCTTCTATAATTATAATAATAATAATTATTATGGTAAACTTCTTTTTATTTTCACCGAAAATAAAGAATTTAAATTTTTTTTTAGATTTTTAGTTGGTGCCGCAGGCTGTGGCGTGGGCTACCCCGGGCCTAGATTTCAAAGGGGAAAAGTACTTACGTTGTCGTTTTTCATTTTCATCCCTTGTTTGAACATTTTTTTCTACGATTGGGGTGTCATCAAAGCGGAAGGCCGGGCACAGTCTTCGGGAAAAAATATATTCCCATTCGCATCACCTATTTTTCCATGCGCTTGATTTGGGGTGGGCGAGCAAGTATTTGTGGACTCGTGGTATCTCTATGTAATGAAAAACTGTATGGGCTATGGGTGTTACATAATATTTGATGTTTTACCTCATAATGTAGATGAGTTTCGATCCGAAATTCTGAAGGAGAGTTTTGAAAATGAGAGATTTAAAGGTTTACTTCGATTTTTTTGGGTCTATTATTTTCCTCTAGTTTTTTAAATTTTTCAAATGCATTTTTAAGCAAAGGTTTCGTCGTGCTTTCGTTCCCTTTGGGATTGTAGTAAATTTCTTTTCATTTTTACCGAAAAAAAAATTTTTAAAAAGATTTCACTTTTCCAGATTTTTTTGATGGCGTCGAGGGCTGTGGGTTGGGCCATCCAGGCCTGGATTTCAAAGGGGAAAAGTACTTACGCTGTCGTTTTTTATTTCAATCCCTTGGTTGACCATGTTTTTCTACGATTAGGCTTACATCACAACTTTAGGCCGGGCGCGATCTTCGGGAAAAAATATTTTACCATTCATACCACTTACCTGCCATGCGGGTGATTCGGGGTGGGCGACCTCGTATTTGTCGACTCGTGGTATCTCTATGTAACGTAAATCTGTATGGGCTATGTGTGTTACATAATCTTTGATGTGTAACGTCGTGATGTAGACGAGTTTCGATCCGAAATTCTGATGGAGTCTTTTTAAAATGTCACATTTACATTTTTACTTCTAGTTTTTGTGGGTCAAGTATTTTCCTCTAGAGTCGTAAATTTTTCAGTTGAATTTTAAAACTGTGGTATCGTCGTGCTTTCGTTTCCTCTGGGAATGTGGTAAATTCCTTTTCATTTTTACAGAAAATAAAATTTTTAAAAATGTTTAACTTTCACAGATTTTTTTGATGGCGTCCAGGGCTGTGGGTTGGGCCATCCAGGCCTAGATTTCAAAGGGGAAAAGTACTTACGCTGTCGTTTTTTATTTCAATCCCTTGGTTGAACATGTTTTTCTACGATTAGGCTGACATCACAGCTGTAGGCTGGGCACGATCTTCGAAAAAAAAATATTTTGCCATTCATACCACTTACCTTCCTTGCGGGTGATTCGGGGTGGGCGACCTCGTATTTGTCGACTCGTGGTATCTCTATGTAACGTAAAACTGTATGGGCTATGTGTGTTACGTAATCTTTGATGTGTTACCTCGTGATGTAGACGAGTTTCGATCCAAAATTCTGAAGGAGAGTTGTGAAAATGTGAGTTTTAAATGTTTACTTCCATTTTTTTGGGTCTATTATTTTCCTCTATTGTCGTACATTTTTCAGTTAATTTTTAAAACGGTGTTATCGCCTTTTTATTAATACTTTTGCGACTCTGTAAACTTCTTCAAATTGCTACCGAAAATAAAGAATTTAAAAACTTCAACTTTTTCATGTATTAGTTCAGTCGCAGGCTGTATTTTGGGCTATCCCAGGCCTTGATTTCAAAGACGAAATTTGATGGGAATAGAGTTTTTCATTTTCATCTCTAGGTTGAAAATGTTTGACTATGATTATAGTGTTCTCACAGCTTTACGCCGGGCACAGTCGTCGGAAAAAAATATTTTCTCATTCATGTCACTTCCCTTCCATATGGATGATTTGGTGTGGCTTCCCTATTATTTTTCTACTCGTGGCTTCTCCATTTCTATTAAAACGATTTGGGTTATGGGATTCCCATAATCTTAGATGTGTTCACACGTAATATTGGTGACTTTCGATCTGAAATTCGCTTTAACGGTTTTTTTTAAATGACGAATTTAAACCCATTTCTCGAATATTTTTCTGGCAAATTATTTTATTTCTTCGTCTTTTATGTGTGAAAGTTATTTTCAAACCCTCAAGTCCCATTATTTTGATTTTATTAAAGTGTCTAGACTTTTTCCTTTCATTGCAAAAAAAAAAAAATATGCAAATATGCAAACGACGAGAGAAAACAAATGAGAAGCGTAAAAGTAAATTACGTCAGAGAAAATAGAAATAGGTAAATATCGATAAAGAAGATGAAAGGGAAACAAATGACGATCGAAAATCATTTGCTATTGGTAAAACAAACGACGAGAGAAAACAAATGAGAAGCGTAAAAGTAAATTACGTCAGAGAAAATAGAAATAGGTGAATATCGATAAAGAAGATGAAAGGGAAACAAATGACGATCGAAAATCATTTGCTATTGGTAAAACAAACGACGAGAGAAAACAAATGAGAAGCGTAAAAGTAAATTACGTCAGAGAAAATAGAAATAGGTGAATATCGATAAAGAAGATGAAAGGGAAACAAATGACGATCGAAAATCATTTGCTATTGGTAAAACAAACGACGAGAGAAAACAAATGAGAAGCGTAAAAGTAAATTACGTCAGAGAAAATAGAAATAGGTGAATATCGATAAAGAAGATGAAAGGGAAACAAATGACGATCGAAAATCATTTGCTATTGGTAAAACAAACGACGAGAGAAAACAAATGAGAAGCGTAAAAGTAAATTACGTCAGAGAAAATAGAAATAGGTGAATATCGATAAAGAAGATGAAAGGGAAACAAATGACGATCAATAAAACAAGTGACGGTCGATTAAAAAGTCACGTGATAGCGTAATTAAAGATGGCGGAGCGTAATTAATTGTAGGGGGGAGGTAATTAAAAATGGCAGGTGCTCCAGGACGCTTTTTTTTACCCTACTATTATATACGCACTCAACGGGAAATTTTACTTTTTAATTGCAAATATATCATTCTGCTTCAATTTATGTTGGATATAATGATTATTTCGCGTGCATTTACTGCATATTTGTCCTCGTGTTCACTCTTTGTTTCTATCTTGCGCATTAAAAGCCAACCACTGCAACGGAAAGGGTCTTCGACGCTAACCTGGTTAAGTGCCAAATAGTACAAACTAATACATGATAATCTCAAATTTGTACTCCAGGAACCCTATGATATCGAATTACTCACGATAAACAGAAATAAGCACATTTGACTCCCGTTGCCGCCAGGTCTATAAATAGAAGAACAAATAGTAATAAATAATAAACACCGATAACTTTGCAAATCTTACAACAAAACAGAGAAACCGGAGGCAAATACTTACTGAATGAATACTGGCAAATAGTTTGAACTATCATTAATCGAAAAAGAATAATTGACCAATAATAAATTATAATGTTTGACTCCTTTCGCCAGACTTCAAACTGTACGTTCATGATAACGCCAGGATTTTATCCACCATTTTTCTCTTAATTTTAAAAATTCGCATCGGCAATAATGAAAGCATAATATCAATGCAGCGAAATAACGATTATAAAAAATCTGTTAATAAGTAGGGAAAGGAGCTAAAGAAATTATGAGAGACAGTCCCGACCCCTCAATCTTCAATACCCGAGCTCAAAGCGTTGCTCACTAGGTCACCGCCGCAGCGACCCGTCACATGACAAAAATTATATAATAATTAATTTAACCACTAAAGGTAAAAACCGGTGCAAGTATGCAGTAAATGCTCACGAAATAATCATTACACCCTACATAAATAGAAGCGGAATGATAAATTTGCAGTATAAAATAATTTGTCCCTTTGTGTGCATGTATATAATCACAAGCGGAATGTCAGCGGAGTGCAGCAGATAACTACGAAAGGAGTATGGGTTACTAAATTTCCTTGAGAAGCAGAAGTGGTGCCACAAACTTTGTCCTAAAACTTTTGAAAGTGACTGTACGTGTAACTCTGATGTAAATATAAGTGAACTTACGGATATTTTCATGTAAAAATCCCCATCTCTGGGTTACTCTTTCATTTTGATGACAATTGTTTACCATTTTTCAATGAACGAAACTGACTTGAACATTTATCAGGAACATAGGTGGACCAAAGCGAGACCTCTGCTTTAAAAAATGCTGTTCCAACGAAATGTGAATGCTAATCCTAAAAGAAACGGAGAGAACCCCGAATTTCCTCCCTTCAGAGAGCAAGAAAACAGCTATAGCTATAGCACATTTGTTCATTTATTTCACAATTTACATCCGGAAACTAAAAACCAGTAATAAGTAAAGGATTTTATGATGGTAAGTCCACAAATTAAAACATCCACGATAATTGCCGTGATTACTGTCTCTTTCAAAACATTTCATCGTAAGAAGTTTCATTTCAATGAAATGATTCTTTTTGAGACGAAAAATTGTCCAGAGTCCCTGTTAATAATGTCAGTACACTTCTGGTATCTGCCAGAACAAAATTAACATAGTGTTTCGCCATGTCGATAAACTTTAGGCCACTATTTCCACGAACGCAGTGTGTTTACGGCTTCTTCAAGCATTACTCTCGCGACATTCATGAGGTTTACACGTCACGCGGCGTCAGCCAATGGAAATACGTTTCGCGCCGTGGGCGTGGCCGAAGCTCCTAGCGGACTTTCAAAGCTACTTATCTCGGTTAAAAATCGAATTTGAGCTCTAAAATTTGGCGTGTGTGTTTTTCATTAGTATCTTTTTGGTTTTAAATAACGAAAACCAATTTTTAATTTTGAGTGTTCCCTCCTATTATTCCGGATCTAGAGCTCTGAGGGGACGGGCAGTGCGGCGTAATGTTGGCGAGAAGTTCTTAAAATGGGGGTTTATGTGTGTGTGTGTACTGATAGCGGTCACCAGTCTTTCACATGAATTCCGTAGGGATGAGATGTGGTGGCAGGGATCAGCGGTGGAATTGTGACGATAAGTACCCAAAAAGTTGACTTGTATGCTAAATTTATTTTTGGGGGGGGTGTATGGCGGAAACCGGGGGAAACCTAGGTTAGTAATGCCAGGCGTCACCAATCGTTCAATCAATTTCGTAGCGATGAGTGGTTAGGGTTGGAAAAGCGGCGGAATCGTGACGAAAAGTACCGGAATATGCGACTTATACGCAAATTTTAATTTTTTGTGGGGTTTTCACGGGGTTCAAAGATGACGATATCATATGGTCACATCCATTTGCTATCATATCTAAGAGAATTTACCCCTACGACATCCAAATTTCGAGAGTAATACACCTTTTCCACTCGCGTGTCTAGTGAGATTCGCACACACGCACGCACGCAACGTATTACACTTTCTTCTTGGTATCAGTAGTTCCCAGCCAAGGGCTGTCTACTACTTGTTTCTTCATTGGTTAAGGTGCGTTTGGTGGGGACCTACCGCTGTCCTCAAAGTCCCCGGGGGCTAGAGGGCTCGAACAGGGGCAAGGGAGTCCCCCGGAGCTGCGCTGCTCAGACCTCGGGACGGCTTAGCCATTCTTCGTTGGGGGTGCGACGCAGCCCGGAGATTAAGGGAGTCTTACGGCGGCTGACCCGCTCATTCCTTGGGTCACCGTCTAAAACTCACACAGCCTAGCCACCTATAGGGTGTTTTTCGACTTTTCGAATTAGTTCGACTGCCTTATTGGAATAATTGACCCTTTATCTCGACGCAGGTTATCTATCGGAGACTATGTGGAACTGCAGGTAAATTAACTGAAGCCTTGGTGTGAAAATGAGCGGCACCATATGGCCAAATAGTGCTCGTAACTCATTCAAACAGCCCGCTACCTTGCGCATTCCAAAGCGCTGTTGCCATTTTCCGGTGGTCAGCAGCCACGTGTTTAGCAAATTTAACAAAATCGTTATTTTTCATCGCAGAAACACGGTTCAAAGACGTACTTGATCGCACGATTGGCAGGAGTACGATGCAAGCAATCATTTTTTGATTATTGGATTGATTGATTGATTGATTTCCAAATTGCAGTCACAGCGGTCGGTTTCCGGGAGTAAGGCCCCCCTGGTAGGGTCCAAGAGATGGGCCAGCGAGGGTGAACGCGTCGACGAAAGGGTTAGGGATTAGGGACCCTACGGAGGGTGTACCACGCCCATCTTCGGACTACCTGTTCTATGGCCCCACCAAACGCACCTTAACCTCTTCATTTTTAGTTTCCGGCTAGTTGTGAGTCATGGCAATTCTGTTTATCAATTAATTATGGGGAAGGTATATTGGATGGAAGGAAGGCGGATTTTGGGAGTTTGTGCTTAGTTTTATCAGGAAGGTTGTAATCCCAAAGATGAGCGATCAGTTCGTTGTTTGTTAGTGGTAGAGATTTTGCGAATTTATGGAGAGAACTCTTTAGACAGCGCAGCAGTGGGGTGATCCTCAGGTCCTTTCGTAGGTTCCAGTTGCTGATGAACCACGGCGCTCCGACGATTTTCCTGATGATAACGTTTTCGGTGGTTTTTAGACGTTTAAGGTGTGAAGCAGCAGCGTGGAGCCAGACTGGGGAAGCGTAGGAGAGCGGCGGTTTGATGGTGCTTGAATAGAGTAACAGTTTGGTTTTCAGCGAGAGCGGCGAAGATGATTTAATGAGGGGAAGTAGACTTATTTCGGACTCCTCTTGCTTTGTTTATTTGGGTTCTTATGTGGTGTGCCCAGGTTAGTTTTTTATCCATGTGGACGCCGAGATATTTCACTATTTGTTGTTTATAGTCCAGGAAATGAAGCATTTTGGCTCGCAATTTTTTCAAACTGAATGGATTTTCTTGAAATTTTCACAATAAGTAGGGAATATACCAAGAATCAAAATCTATATCATGCCGACGGGCGCTTTTACCCTGGGGGTGGTTTCCACCCCATCTCGGGGGTGGAAAATTTTAATTGTATTTTGACCACAGGAATCGATAGAAAATGAAATTCTAAGAATAAAATGTTATTACCATTTTTTTCGTCAAATTTATATTTTTCGAGTTATTTGCGATTGAAAGTAACAGTTTTATCACGAAAAAATCAACGATTTTAATCGGTTATTGGCAAATAACTTGAAAAGTATTAAATTTATCAGGAAATTGTCAACTACAAAACTGTAGCTTGTAAAAAATTAAATAAATATCTTATTTTATATTTCCTATATGACCAATTCGGACTGAGCTACAACTTGTTCATGGTTACCTTTTGTTTGTCAAATGCTAAATTTGAAAGATTCAATATCAAATAGCGAGAAAACTGTATTTTTCGAGGAAAACTTATTCAATTAGTTTAAAAGTATTTAAAAAAAGCTTTCTTATAATGAGAAAAAAAAATTTTTATCATGAAATTTGAGCGAGTTATGATTAAAAATAAGATCAGTCCCTACTTTTTTCTACGAAAACATCAGTGAAAACAACTCCTTATTACCACACTAGTCAAAATTGATTAATTCCCTTCATAATTTCTCTTTATTTAAGTATTTTTAATTGATACTAGAAGTTTGGTAAATTTACAATTCTCAATTTTGAAAAAAATCAAGGTAAAAGTGAAAAGCCGTTTTCTACAATTTCGTTAAAAAATCTCTTTTTTTCAAAATAACTCCAAAAAAACTGTAGATATGAAAAAAATGCAAGAGTAATGATTTGCAGCTTCTTTATTTTTAAATACTTTGGTTTGTTTTAATTTTCTGTACAATAAATATTTGGTGAGATATTGATGTTTAAAACCTCTATTTACAAGGGAACACCACCTTATTCCAGCCCATTAAACCCCTCCCCGTTCACAATTAGGGATTTGAAAGAAATTTCATTCACATAGCCTTGTAGTCCTTAAACAAACCTACAAAATACATAGGTACATGAACTTTCTATCATTAAAAATAAAAGAGCTATGTTTAAAATATCAATCAAATTTATTTTTGAAAAATTCGAAAACCACATTTCAGAGCATAACATTCCTCATAACCAGTATATAATTTGTCTGCTTTACGTTCGAAGCTAACGATGCGCTCAAATTTAATACAATATAAACACACATACCCATAAGATCTATATATACATACACATATGTGAGTATGTATGCTCTCCCTCGCATGTGACCTGTTTGCATGCATGCGGCGGGAAGACTGGAAGCCATACAGTCTCCGTTTGATAGTGTTTCCAGTAATGTCTACATAAATATACATTTATTTGTTTACGTCACCATGACGAATTTTGTTCTGTTTATCCTATTGTTATATCTTTTCTGTGCTGTGATTTAAATCATCAGAGAAAAAAGTGAATATATAATAAAGGGAGTAAGAAAGAGAATAAGAAGATACAGTACATCTTTCGAACGCCTTCTGATTCTGTGATTTGACTTTATTCCTACTTATGCCAATTAAGCATAACATGGGGTGGTTTTTAAGGGTTGACAATTTTTTAAATGAAATTGTACATTTTTCAATCAACAGCATTCCTAAATCAACACAATGTGATAAATAATTAATTTTTTGCGGTAGAATAATTTTTTTAATTAACCCCCAATTAGGGTTGATTATTAAGGGTTGAAACACTCTAAAATTATTTTACAACCATAAAAATATAATTATAAAACTAATTCAAACTAAATTTGACCCTTATTTAGCTTGATAATAAAATGTTATAAGTTTTAGCATTTAGGGGTAGTTTTCACCCCTAAAAAATAAAAAGCGCCCTTTGGCATAATATAGATTTTGAAGAAGGGGTTATGATTAGTGTAATCCCAAATTTTTATGCAAATCGATTCAGTTTGAAAAATATTTTAAAGGGGGTATGATTAATCTAATTCCAAATTTTTATTCAATTCCATTCAGTTTGAAAATTATTTTTTTTTAATTAACCCCCAATTAGGGTTGATTATTAAGGGTTGGAACACTCTAAAATTATTTTACAACCATAAAAATATAATTATAAAACTAATTCAAACTAAATTTGACCCTTATTTAGCTTGATAATAAAATTTTATAAGTTTTAGAATTTAGGGGTAGTTTTCACCCCTAAAAAATAAAAAGCGCCCTTCGGCATAATATAGAATTTGAAGTAGGGGGTATGGTTAGTCTAATCCCAAATTTTTATGCAAATCGATTCAGTTTGAAAAAATTGCAAGGTTTAGCAATTTTAGGAGCTTCATTTCCTGGACTATTAGGAATTTTGGTTTTGCCGTAGTGACACTCGACAGAGCCTAGCTCACTATTTGAAGGAATCCGGAATGTCACTCGGCATTTCGGATCCCTTTAATTGAATCCTACATTCTTGTTACTACAATCTTCAAGTTATATAAACAGTTCGGTCTGGTGCACTATTATAATTCATTTTCGGGTGTGCGTCTGCGTGCTTAATATTTAACTCAACGTTTCATTCCACTTACTGGGAACGTCGTCAGGAGAATGAAAATATAAACATCTATCGTACCGTTGGAAAGACTGGTCCATTGTTGTCAAGGTATTTAAAAAAGTAAATAAAAATAAAATAAAAGCCAACTTCTTTAAACGTTGAGATAAATATTAAGCACGCAGACGTACACCCGAAAATGAATTAAAATAGTGCATCTAATCGCTGCGAAAACCTTAAAACTAAAGTTCGGTCTGGTGTTAGCTTTAGCACATGATGACGTTAATATCCCTTCTTTACTTAATTTCATGGATTTCAATTTCCTCATGCAGTCACTTCCAGTAGCGTGGCCAGGAATTTTGTTCGGGGGTGGGAGTCCAAAATCGGGGGGGGGGGATTGTTTAAAAACAGGATACTGATAAATAGGTTTTAAACTAATTTTTACACTTTTCATCATCGAAAACAGTTCATCTGTCAAAGAAATATTTTTTAAATTCATGATTTTTCAATATTTATTTTTCCTTTATGGAGGGAAAGAGAGATATAGAGACAGCACTTACCCTTCCGCCGTGCACACGAATCCAGAATCGCAACCCTCTGGGATTTGACTCACGCAGGAAGCGGACGTCTCCGTGTTGTTGCAGTAAGGGGTGCTTCCTCCGCAAGGAGATTCTGCGAAATACCTTAGTCCGTCGCCCAAATCGGCGCAGATTGTAATTCTTTTGCAGGTTATATCGCAGGAAAACGTCCTACCATTACACTCCGGGTAAGCTGCCCTCTTCACCTTTCTCCTCGGTATGACCTGAAGTCAGAAAGGATAATACAGGAGCAAATGAGAGTGCGGAATAATAATAGCGGATTTTAGGGAAAAAAACGGTAGGGGAGACTAGGGAGGACAGGGACACATTTTGAAATACATTATTTTGTGAAAATATTAGCGGCTTAAATCAATTTTTTTGCAATACTTAGGGCCGTATTCTTAGTCGACCCTGTAGGGTCAACCGACCCCGGATACGTCATCAGCCCCTACATAAACCGATCTCGCCCTACATACGCCAAAACAAGCCCTACATATGGCCGTTTTTCGAACTACACGGGCCCTACTTGATGTAGGGTACCCGAACCAACCCTACACCCTACAAAAACATGGCGGCCAAATATCGACTGCTGATCACTTAGATTAAAAAATCTATGTTACAATGGATATTAAGGGAGACGACCTCACACATGCCGTTTTAAAAAGTAGGTACAGTACACACACCGGAAATGTAATAATACTACCACTTTATAACCACCAAGTTAAATAAATTATAAAATTGACTCAACTAATAAGAACAATAAAGCGGTATACATGCACCTTGTTTCTATGAATATATAATAATATTTTTTACGTTTGGCGCTTGGTATACTTTTGGGAAACTAATACTTCGTTTACGTATAACCATAGAAAACGTATTTTCATGCCACTATTTGCCACATAATAAACCTAACTACGGAAGGTGAAAGCGAATGACGAACCTTGATGATGCAACGTAAGTTCCCACGTCAATGCTCATATTTGCTCCGTACTTATTACTGTCTTGTACAGACCGCTTTTGAAGTAATTTAAAGACAATTAGGTTCTACTTTTGGTTCGATATGAGAGTATTTGTAGCGATAATTAAGGTACCGACTCGACCTGGCGGACGACACCTATTGTTTATTTGCCTTGAGCCGTTACTTTAACAATACGCCCGAAAATTATCGGACGTCTTTTCTTAGTTTCATAGTCAGTTCCCATTACGCCACCAGAGTGGAAAATTGGCGCTGTGCTAACATATACGTCATTTCTGAGAACTTGACGACGGAATCACCCCCCACCACTTATGTAGGGTCGACTGAGAAACGCATGTATGGGCCTCTTGTTGTGTAGGGACGGATATGTAGGGTCGACTAAGAATACGGCCCTTAGTGGCCTTGACCCTTCTTAATTCCATAAAAAATTCCTCGATAAATTATAATGGGTGAGTACTGCGCAGCACAGCATTTTCTGAACATATGACCTTTGTCCCAGTCCTTCCTCATTCCGGGAGGAATGGGATCGTTATGTGGGAGGAATGGGACACTAACGTAAATGTACAAAAATAGCGAGAAAAATAAGTGATTGATTCAAAATACGTAAATGATAGATATTTTAGTAATTCCTGGTCATATTTATACGATTTACGGTATCAGCATAGTAAATGTAGACAAGGATTTCACTCTTTCAGTGTCTTTAAACAACAATGGAGAATAGGGTAGTTTCCTTCATCAAAGAGAACGAAAGGCATTGATTGCGATCCGTTACCCACCATTACTGTATTCATAATATACAAAGTATCTGATTATAGAAATACCGGTTTAGACAAATGGCATTGGTCCATTTTTATCCTCATTTGAAAAGGGCCAGATTGGCGCCCATGCGATGCCACTCCACGTGACGTCACAGGGACCGAGTTTCTATACGAGAAGATAGGAGTTATACATCGTCTGAGGTTACCAATGCATGCATGAGGCGCAGAGCTCAGGGAAACATGTCTTAATAATCACCCATTAAAACTGGCTAAGGTCGGAAAGTTTTCTTCATTTGATAAGGTATTAATAATCCTTATTTAAGCCAAGCGCTACCAGCCAGCAGGGCACTCAGCTACCCGCTAGCAGCCTGCGTCGTATCAGCGCTAAGCCTCGCCTCAAGGTCACCTCACAGGGCGGCAGCGGGGACCAGAAAGTCGCACGGAGAGATTTCCCGACATTCATACTTACGCGTCGCGTTTTCGCGCGCTTGAAAATTTTCACTTTTCATTTTATCGCGAAAAATAGATACCGTCATTTAAAAATCTAAAACCGTTAAATACGTACTCCAGGAGTAATAATCTTTTGATTTAGGCAATAAAAAAATTATAGGAAACCACCCTATTCAGTTTGAGAATCATATCTTTTATCTCTATGAAACCAATGTCTTGTTGTTGAGGGAGGAAAATTTTTAAATTGGCTCCCCTTTTTCACATGAATTCACATTATATCCATCATCATAATCATTACTAAAACCTTTCCCTGTGAAGTACAAAAGGGGAAAGTCATTCCACGTATTACATTACTTTGAAAAATTACACTGTCCTTGTCCTTGGAAGCAAATGCTTTCAATGCCTTGATAATGTAGATTTTTATGAATTCTTGCTATCTCTCTCACACTTTTGCCTTCATCACAAACCATCTTCACAGCTTCCAGAATGTTTCAATTTGGCACTGGTACCATATCTGGAGTTTTTCACAATAGGGTGGTTTCCTATTATTTTTTTATTGCCTTAATCGAAAGATTATTACTCCTGGAGTACGTATTTCACGCTTTAAGATTTTTAAATGACAATATCTATTTTTCGCGATTAAATGAAAAGTGAAAATTTTCAAGCGCGCGAAAACGCGACGCGTAAGTATGAATGCCGGGAAATATCTCCGTACGCCGTATTTCTGGTTCCCCCTCCCGCCCGGTGAGGTGACCTTGAGGCGAGGCTTAGCGCTGATACGTCGCAGGCTGCCAGCGGGTAGCTGAGTACCTTGCTGAAAGGTAGCGCTTGGCTTAAAAAAGGTTTATTAATACCTTATCAAACGAAGAAAACTTTCCGACCTTAGCCAGTTTTAATAAGTGATTATTAAGACATGTTTCCCTGAGCTCTTTGCATATTGCATGCATTGGTAACCTCAGACGATGTGTAACTCCTATCCTCTCGTGTAGAAACTAGGTCCCTGTGACGTCACGTGGAGTGGAATCGCATGGGCGCCAATCTGGCCTTTTTCAAATGAGGATAAAATTTGACCCTTGCCATTCGTCTAAACCGGTATTTCAAAAACCAAATAATTTGTGTATTATGAATACACTAATGGTGGGTAACGAATCGCAATCAATGCCTTTCGTTTTCTTTGATGAAGGAAACTACCCTATTACCATTCTGGATTACTTATTAGGAATATTGACCGAATACTAAAAATTAAAATGCCTTATAAAATAAAACTTAAAATAATAAAGCTTGGAGGGAGTGGGACACTGTCCCATTCCTCCCACATATCTTATGTCCCTGACCTCCCTTAAGGGCCGTTTTGTATTTCACATGCATTATTAGGTTTAAAAATAAATACTTCTTCAAAAAAACTTTTAAAAAAACACGCTTTTATTTCGCTTGGAACAAATAATAATAAAAATATTTCAAAAAATGGACTAAAAAGTAAAAAATAAATTTTTATATGAATACTTCAAAGAACCTCAAGAACCTTCTAACTCAAGGTATTCATTACGTTTTATTATAATGTATAATAATGTGGGGGACAATGACATGCATGATATCACCAAGCGCCAATCAAACTGCTTCTAGCAGAAAAAAGAATCGATAAAGGGGAAAGACTTAGTTTGACCTCTCAATGAAAGAGGCAAAGCTATACTAAATATGTCTTCAAGTCATGTAATTATGGTTTTTAATTAAAAAATACATATTTATGACAACTATCGTATTAAGACAATCGAACTTTCGATGAACACTAAGATGTGGGTTAATTACTTACTGATACAGATACGTCTCGGTATTTTTGTGTACAAGTCAGACTTCTCAGACAATCTATCTCAGGATTATATCTACATATCTACATAATACCCCGAAAGCCGCCTAAAAGGGGTGTGGCAGGGGGTGTTAGGACACCAGCCGTTTACAGCTATTAAAAAAAAATGAAGGGCTCTGTCGAGGTTGGGAGTAGCGTTTATTAAAGTCCTTTATTGTTCGGGGGAAAAACGAATTCGCTTATCTATCCGTTCGGCAAAAAATCTCTCTTAATTTATCGCTTCTATCGGACCTGGAAATATAGTGTGGCTCTAATATTATGTTCTCTGTGTCGCTCTTAAAGACATCCATTCTCAATAGTTCAAGCAATCTAAGCCTAGCGCGCAGCCTCTGAGTCTACCATGGCTCCCAACCTAATTCGCTTAACATCTGGGTAACGCTGTCTGTACGCCCGTAGCAGTTTTTTTAAATCACGGTGAGAAACGCGTAAGTATGTATATAAATGAATAAATTATGAAAGAATAATGTTATGCGTACCCTGCCTGACCCCACTGCGGCAGCTGTACATGTCTTGCTCACTGGATCGAAGAGGAGTCCCCTGGGACACCTTTCGTGGTATGCGGTGAGCGAGCCGTCATCATTGCGAACGCAGTCCACGTACCAACGACACGGCCTCGACCACACAATGGGCTGCGGACCCTCCAGACCTTCAGAGCAAAACTCAGGGCCGAGGAAGGAGCTGGAAGGATAGAGTTAAAAACAGGCTGGAATGTTATTATCCAAAAAATCGTGCGGTAGCAGATTTCAAACCACGCACATTACAGAAAGAGGGTCCCGAAGTATGCCCTTGTGTTCCGACCCACCGCGCATTTAAATATAGTAAGTTTAATTTCAACAATATTCGAGTAACATTTCTGCGAGTTATTCGTCCACCATTGATGCTGTTCCATAAATTAAAAATAGTTTTAATTCATGGTACAGCATCAGATTGGATCATGTCCTTCGTCAGAATCAGAAAACAATAATTGAGTGTACCTATCTCAATTCCTAATCACAAAAGTGTGCCTTAATTGACGCTTAAGGCTCAAGATTAGGTCCTCATTTCTTCGCCTACATCAATGATTTGTCAAAACATCCGAATCAAGGGCAATTAGTAGCGTATGTTGTTGATACCAACCAAATTATTACTAATAGTCACTTTAATAGGGTAGTTTCCTTCATCAAAGAAAACGAAAGGCTTGATTGCGATTCGTTACCCACCATTAGGGTATTCATAATACACAAATTATTTGGTTTTAGAAATACCGGTTTAGACGAATGGCAATGGTTCATTTTTATCCTCATTTGAAAAAGGCCAGATTGGCGCCCATGCGATTCCACTCCAAGTGACGTCACAGGGACCTAGTTTCTACACGAGAGGATAGGAGTCATACATCGTCTGAGGTTACCAATGCATGCATGAGGCACAGAGCTCAGGGAAACATGTCTTAATAATCACTTATTAAAACTGGCTAAGGTCAGAAAGTTTTCCTCGTTTGATAAGGTATTAATAATCCTTATTTAATCCAAGCGCTACCAGCCAGCATGGTCCTCTGCTACCTGCTAGCATCCTGCGTCGTATCAGAGCTCAGAGCCTCGCCCCAAGGTCACCTCAGTTGCGGCAGTGGGAAACAGAACGACATCACACGGAGTTTTTCCCGGCATTCATACTTACGCGTCGCGTTTTCGCGCGCTTGAAAATTTTCACTTTTCATTTAATCGCGAAAAATACATACCGTCATTTAAAAATTTAAAAGTGTGAAATACGTACTCAAGGAGTAATAATCTTTCGATTTAGGCAATAAAAAATTATAGGAAAACACCCTATTCGTATTAAATGGAGCAGTAGAACAATGCTAGCCACACTATCGATGAAATGATTAGTTGGACGAACACATTTGCATTGACTTATAAGCTTGAGTGTTATGTCATATTTAGTTTTAATAGGGTTGTTCACCATATTTTTTTTATTAAAGAAATCGAAAGATCGTGCTTCAGAAGGAGCAATGACAATAATATTATGCTATTTTCTTCATTGTACATGTTTAGAGAAGGCTTTAAACAGTGACAAATTTTACGTTACGCCAAAAAGCCCTACTTCCATCTTGAATTGATGTGTGACGTCACAAGCCTGTAGATGCCCTACTGCAGTGTTGTTTAAGTGGCTCAGCAGGGTTATTCCACTTTTTTTTCAAGATCTCCAGCGTCTGCCGCCAGATCAGTGTTTAAAGAAATTCCAAATTTATCCTTTAATAAGAGTAATAATAAGCAAAATTACCCTTACTTGTACATATTTATTGCTCATCATATCACAAATAGCACTACAACGCACACATTTCACGAGCTGTCGTTTTGATACATATAATCAGTATATTCCGAATCAACTGATTCAATGAAAAACTTGACTCACAATAAATATAAAACACTAATAAAACATGATAATCGGTTTTCCAATCACTCTGCACACGCTAAAAGAATTTGCACTCCTTGAAGTTCGAAAGATTCTCCACACCTCACTTCTCACTCATCACTAACGACTTAGAATCAGTTTACGTTATTTCACATTGACATTTCGAGGACAATGAAATGAATAGGCTGAAACAAATTGCTAAACCGGTTATTGTAGCATCAAAAAACTTCGAATTTCACTATTACTCTTACCGTAACCAAAATATGACCAAAACAAAAACAAACAACAGCGCAACGAAATTCGTGATATGTAAACACTCGTGAATGCCCAAAATGAATAGGTAATAAAATCAAACGGAACTTAGAAGCGAACAAACGATTGAAAATTAATATGCGTTCGATGTATCCCTAGAGCACAACTAGCTCAAATATGAAACATATCCCCTAGGCAATAGTTAGATACCTTAGATCGAAATGTATAAGGTTGATTGAACTAGCATGGAAGAAATAAATAATTTCGTCGAAACAGTTACCTACATTCACAACTCACTTCACTCTTTACTTCATCGTCTATATGCAATCATTCACTTAGGGGTACATTAAGGGCACAAATTGTGTTCACTTGCACTAGAGGCACAATGAAAGTTCACTGCACGTAGTTTCCTAGCAAATGCAGCTATACAAAACTTTCAATTCCTGTCAACGCTACATACGTTGCCTGCCTAACTTGAAGAATGGATTTCATGGGGCCTATTACGTAACTTTGGCTCGGAGCTAGAGCTATCTGTAACTCCGCCCGGATTTGTTTTGATTTGTAGCTCCAACCCTATTACGTACCGGCAGGAGTTACGAGAACTCTCCGAAAGAATGCGGAGCTACAGTGGCTATGGAAAATTCGGAAAGCAAATCTCCAGAAATGAATCAACCAATAGGAGCTTAGGTATTCGATAGTAAATGTTTCTGAGCAGACGGGTTTAACGTGAATTTCGGAATGGAGTCCCAAACTTGTATTTCGTAAGTTGACGTGAAATAATTAATGTAAACTACATTGTTGAAATGTTTATACTTTAAAGCTTATTCATATACAGTTACATGCCATCCATTGTATACAGTCATTCATTTATCGTCGAATGCAAACCTATTCTCTGCCCATGTTTATATTATGGCAATGAATACAATTTAATATACCTGCAAAGGTCGGAGAAAATGAGCAGGAAGCAGTGAGTGGTGCTCACTAATTTTATGAGTGACCACAGAAGCTTTGCCCTTGGCGTATTCCAAGGAATAAACGGGGAGGCAACAATTAATAAAATGTGGGGCGATAAACCTTAATATTTCGTTGACAATTAACAAAAATGTGCTAGTGAGATTGACAGATGCCTACACAGAACGAAGATATATTTGCACACACACCGACACATTTTTTAAATACCAATAATGAAAATAAAAATGAGATAACTCCAGCCCGATATCCTTCGCTTCTCTACTGTCATTTGTTAATGTCTGCCGACGGAATCTGAAGGATTTGGCAATGGATCGACCAATAAACATATATTGGGGAAGGATAATGAGGGTGTTTACGGAGTATGTAAGAAGAAGGAGGCATCTGACATTAGAAAGGAGACGAATACCCACACAGCACACGGACACCTTTCGGACATCCGGTGATTGTCCGCCAAGTGGCCTATGGACATCCTACGGACAGCCGAATTCATACAAAATGATGTCCGCTGCAAGTCCGCATGTCAGTAAAAAAGGTGGCCTATGGACGACCTGAAATTGTCCGCTCTGGACACCTTCAGGACACGTTTAGGTTAGGATTGCATTTTGTTCGATACTAATAAATAATAGGTCCAGACAAGAATTTAAATAAATAAGGCATCAATTTCATGCACAATATTTATTTGGCTTCTTAAAACAGTACAATGCCAGAAACTACATACGATTTATTTAACTTTCTTCTTCCCCTGTAACCTCTCCTTGGCGTGCCTTAGCCAGCTTTGGATGGCAACCTCCACATCCTTTTCAGGGGCTGTCTTGCTCTCCTGCACTGCTCCTGTAATAATGAAGTATATAAACATTTCATTGTAGCAAGAAATTGTATCTTGTACGTAACAAGCAGATTACATAAGACAGGACGCTACAGTCTTATTAGTCACATGTTTAACATTCTTAAGGTTTCAAAATTAGGAAACCTGTCCATTACAGGCTGAATACATTTTACAAACTTTTCTTTGACTTTTTCTTGTTCTTAAATAAGAAAAGATTTTGAGTAAAATTATTAATGTGTTAGTAATGTATATATTATGATTAAGAACATTTTTCATAGAACAATTGTTGAACTAGATTTTAATCCCAAATATGAGAAGACTGTTGCCTATTAGACCCTGGTGCACCATCTAGAAAAAAATTCTTTGATCCATCCTTGCCAGACAGCTTAGTAGAGGTCTCAAAAAAGATATTGGAAAAAGCATTCAAATGGAGGATAATATTTCTGAACAATTGGTCTCCCCTTGAAGATTATGACTACACTAGAGTGAATTGTGGAGGTGAAGAAAAGTGTTACATAAGCTGGAGCTAAGGAAGACTAATGCAGAAGAGCTGAATATGATATAGGAGTAAAGGAAACTAGAAAATTTAAAGGAGGAAGTTTAAGTGAACTAGATCTCTTGGGATTAGTGTGAAAACAGCCACACTGATTTGGCACACAAACCACTTAGCTGCATTGGCCGAGATGCAACTTAAAAAAATAGAAACTTTGAAAAACTAGCAAAAACTTGCTGTAGTTAAGGCCATTCCATGATTTAGATCTCCGAATTCTTCCAATCTTAATAATTAAAATAGATCTTCTAATGTAGTCTGGTATCAAGGCAAAAGTGACAACCTAGCTCACTGGCAATATTCACATTTCGACAGAGACATAACAGGGGAATAGCAGCTAAGGCCTGCTGTGAGCTACTGAAATTTCTATAGCTCCTACAAAAACACCTACTTCAAAACATCTTAGTTAGCTAGAGCTACTAGAAAATAGTAGCTTCTGTAGTACTGTGCAACTACCATCCCTGTTGAATAAGTTATCCCATTCTTAAGTTCTACAGGTGCTATACATCGAACTTTTATAGAGCATGAGATCCTTTTCAACCACGTTTTTGGTAATTATACCTCCCATATGCAGAACAAAAATTGTTTTCAAATGTTTGAATTACTTGGTAGTGGAATCTGCATCTGAAAATAATACATAACAATACTATTTTCTCTACCTTTAGCATGGAAGGGTGAACCTTGTATTACAAGATGTTTAATAATTATTTAAATTTACTTTATATGAGCTCCCTTTACAGGAGCAACTTGCCAAAAAAGTATCCAGACCAAAATTATTCCTCCTTGCTCAAACCTATATAATAATCAAACGAATACTTACACCTCTCTCACATGCCTCGCTTTAGCATGTTCCAGCCAACTCTTCACTGTAACTTCCACACTAGAATTGGTGGCTGTATCGTCCTGGTTAAATGCAACATCTGTAAAGAATGAAGACAAATAAGTATACAGACAATTATAAGAAGAGAGACATACAAACTTATAAATAGAGATAGGAAATAAATAAAAATACAGATGAACTATTTTTATTCAACTCCACTACATGAAAGCTATAGTAAGTAAATGCCTCCAGGTAAATATATCAGGTTCACGATACTCTACACCAAAATGTGTACCGATGGCTGTACGAAAAGATGCACAAGTTCTATTTTCTGGGTATAAGATTTCATGCAGCAGTTTGAGCAAATAAATGAACCATAAAACATAGCCTTAAGGTTTGTTTACACAATATATCACTTACAATTAGACCTTGTTTAGATTCATCCCGAGTTTCTTACAGTCGTCCTATAGTTTCCACTAAATTAAATGCATGGATGACTAATAGCACAGTTACTTAGTTTGTAGTTAAATTAGTTTATATTTTATTAGGTTAGCAAAGTTTGGCAGAAAAAATATAATAAACGCTATAAAAGTTACGTCGGCATTGTAATTTTTCAATCCCTAAGCCTTATCTTTACTGACATAATAGATCATTTATTTTTTTAGGACCTAAAATTTTTAATTATTAACCTAGTTCCATCAAACAGATAAAGAGTATAAAAACTTTTTGTAAAAAGGCTAAACATTGGTGGTTATCCTATCATAACATTATTGTTCTTTTGATGCGTGCGTAACTATACATATCGAAAGAAATCACACGGTGTAGTCCGATTTCAAAGAATTAATAATTTACGTGAAACCTATTAATCATACATGCGTGTTGCAAAATCCCCCGGTTACAGGTAAGTACAATTCCTAGTTATATTTATTGCCAAGAACCCTACTTGATTTGATTTAGGAACGGAACCAAACGGACCGTTGGGACTTCCAACAAATTCAGCCGTAGCCTACGCTATCAAAACAACAGGTTCTATTTTATGCGCTAGCACTTACATTATTTCCTATACGTTCTCGCGTACAGAGACTACAGTACAAGAACTTCCACTTTAAATTATATCATGTAAACAAGGAACAAAAGCGAAAATTTCACCATGAACAACGGAAAAAGACGCTACCTTTAGTTGCCAAGTAACGGTTTTACCAAGACGGTAATGTTGTTCCAAGCAGAGCCATATTTTTCCTCGATATGTTACAGGCTGAGTTATAAGAAATATAAGGAGCATGCGGAAACACTATACTGCCGCCAGTGAACGCCAAGAAAAAATTATTTAGAAGTCACATCAAACTTACTTGCAGCAGCATCTTTGTAACCGCCAAACCACCATGCTGTCTCCGGTGTTCCGTTCCGGTTCCTCTGTTGGAAAGGAGGAACGGAGGAATGTGGAGAACCATGGTAGAACACCTTCCTGAATCGCGGAGTAGCGGTAGATTCAAAATTCGTTCGCCACCAAAAAAACTAGAATTTCGATATAAAGTAAAGGTACGGCAGTACTTACCTTCTATCTTCTACTACTTCTTCTACTTGCCTATCCTTAAATTGGACAATTACAATTTCTAATCTGGGAATGAGGCCATCGATGCCGTGATAATTTTAGGAGAATTCTTACCATTAAAAATTAAAATGAATTTAAAGCGTTATGTTTCATTAAAATACTTTCCAATCAATCGCCTCTGAGATTTTTTAATCCCTAGAGAGTAAATATTAATTAATCAATAAGTTGAAAGAGTTCATTTAACCTGTAGGAATGGAATGTCCCCGAGACGGCTACGCGACGTCCGCAGGACATTGGTACATAATATAAAATTTCAGTAAAAATCGATAAATTCCATTATTCCTGTTGTTAATTTTTGTAAAAGTTGCTAAATTTGTTTAAATTTAAGTAATTTTTATAATCATGAAAAGTACGGGTTTATTGTTCATCCAACGCTTCTCAACCGTACAACATGCGGAAATTTTTAATTTTTTGAAAGTTTCTAAAATTGTTGATAAATTTATTTAAACTTTAAAAATTGTTATAAATAATGTAGAGAGTCATAAGTTCGTTCAATTGTTGTTGTTTAACCCGTGAGGCATGTAGAAATTTTTAACGCTCGTAAATGTTACTTAAATTGTTGCTAACTTTGTTTAAACTTAATTAATTGTTATAAACAATATAAAACTTAAAAATAGCGTACATTTGTTGTTCTTAAACTATAGAAGCGGTAAAAATGTCAATTTTTTTTTCGTTAAATAGTTTATAATTTCCTCCGAGTCCACACTCCAACAAGAGGATTACATTTGGTTACCTAAAATAATCCTCAAAATATCTCTTCCTCCACGAAAAATTTCCTCTTCCTCGATCGGGAGAAAGTATTCTGGCTTCAGAAACGAGAGAGAGCTTTTTTTCTTTCTCCCTTCTCCTATACTCCCTACTCGGAGGAGGATCACGAGACTTTTTCTCGGAGTTCCTCCTTGAGGAGGTGAGTGTTTTAAGAGGAAACCAAAACTCCCAAACCCTGCGTAATGGGACACTAGCTGGACGTCCGCTGGACATCCAAGATAGGACAGTGTGCGGACGGATGGCCAGGACAGCCGGCGGATGTCCTCTGGCTGTCCTGAAAATCCGCGGACACTGAGAGGACGCGACGGACGCGCAGCGGACATCCTCTGGCAACGATGTGCTGTGTGGGTAAGGGGTTCCCACAATCCGATCGAATTAGATGAAGACTATTTTCGAATGTTTTCCAGAGTGTCGAAAAACATTTATCAATATCTCTACCGGTCTCTGGGACCCACACTACACGCAGTAAGGAAGGAAGCGCGGAATATCTCAGACGCAGAATAAGAAGATTCAACATTACACACGCCCATAGTGGTATCATGAAAATTCTTTAATAATATTTATCTGTTTTTCCACGTTTAGTCCATATACTCTGCATTTCCTTAGTGTGGGTCCCAGAGACTTTCGACACTCTGAAAAACATTCGAAAATGGTCTTCATATAATTCGATCGGATAGTGGGAACCCCTTATTCGTCTCATTTCTAATGTCAGATGCCTCCTTCTTCTTTCATACTCCGCAAACACCCTCATCATCCTTCCCCAAATATGTTTATTGGTCCATCAATTGCCAAATCCTTCAGATTCCGACCTTCCAACGGCAGAAATTAACAAATGACAGTGGAGAAGCGAAGGAAATCGGGCTGGAGTTACCATAAGGACGGGTCAGAAGCCTGCGTTATTCCAGCCCCGAGATAGCTCCAGTTCGCAACTCCTATCGGAGTTATTTTGACTACTGTAATCGCAAATTGAGCTATGGCAGCCATCATAACTCTTATAGCTCCATAGCTCCGGAGTTATGACTTACGTAATAAGCCCCCATGTCGCCTTGATCCATCCGGAAGCTTCATGCACAACATAGGCCATTTCAAAATAAGGAATAACCTTGGCAAATGTCCAGTCGGCATGCAGAGTACTCAGCTTGGCATCGAGCGATCGAGGGTACAGGCCAGCCGTACAGGCTTGTGTCGTCATCACCTCTATTTCAAGATGGCCGACCGTTTTTGGCGGCGTTTAAAATTATTCGAATTTTGATTGCTAATAATTCCATCACTACTTTTTCAACGCATCTGTCATTCATCCCAATCGAAATGAAATTACATCAGAAGTGATATACATTCGTTTTTTTAGACCGTTCTGATAGGCTTGAACAACCCTATTGTTTAACAATCTTACATGTGTTGTAAGGTAATATAGTTTGGAGAGTGTGACTTCCGTGGGAAATTTTAGAGGAAACCAATTTAAGCAAATCAAGCAAATGTTTTAATGGTGCCAATAATTCTCCAAATGACAAATGAAGAGTTATTAAGTCGATGAGTAAATTATGCCCGTGTCTGCTCAAATCAAACTTGCCGACAGTCAGTGTGACCTTGTACCTTAACTTGGTGGTTAATCCGCTTCATACATCTGGCGCCCTATTTAAAAAAAATACTCTTCAACCAAAGTTTTTGGAACCACACCTATCTATACCATCGGTGGTGCGTTCACCCGTGCACAGTAATGCCTCGGAAATAGACTGCTAAAGTATGAAATGGGGAACATGCATTAAATTTGTTCATCATGCTAGTAAGTCTCATTGAATAGACAATTTTCTCACGATTCCGAATATATAAGCCAAAACTCTCCTTGCACTACACAAACGTCATTAAATGCTTATTAAAAGTGATAGAATATCACTTGATGTCACGTGACCTGAAACGCCCTCTGACGCCATCGCACGGTACACCATTCACTTCGCTAAGAGAGTAGAAGGGTAGACTCTTGATTGCAATATATCGAAGTAATAATCATCAACGAGCTTTGTAGTAGTTCCTCAAAGGACAAGTTGACTTAATAGGGATTTAAGGCAGCACAATACGACAGTTTACTTTTGGTCGACTCCCTTATGGCGGCTGACTTCCTGAAAAATAGCGATTGCTTCCAAATCTCACCAAACAATCCCCTTCATTTAAATCAATAACGCCTTGGCAACCCAACATATTCACAATCTGCTGTTTGACGTTAAAACAGCAATTATTTTCGCCATATTTGCGTTTGAGTCCCTGCATAGACCAATTTTTTATCCACTTCCTCAGTCTGCTATCAGTGGATTCCGTGCCGTGACGTCACGCTCCGATGACGTCGTGTTTTCAAGCAGCCGATGAAGATTAATTTTCAAAGACTAATAACTCAGCTAAAAACATTATTCATCCGCGAAAATTTCGGTGAGTACATTTGAGATAAGGAACTTCTTATTCTAGTACTTTGAAAAAATTGTGCATGTTCCCCATTGGCGATTCCTACATTGTGGGGAGCAGTAGACGTGTGGGGTCGCAATGCCTGGGTGATGTGAAATGGACTGACCCAACGGCATTTGTAATCCTGCATTTTAAATAGGTTCCCATGGCATTACCATTACCATTATGTTTCTCTATGGAAGCGAGGCTTGGACCTTGACAGCAGCAGAGAAGTCAAGAGTGGAAGCATTCGAAATGTAGTGCTACCGAAGAATGATGAAGATAAAATGGATTGACCGTGTGAGTAACCAGGAAGTGCTAAGGAGAGTGGGAGAAAAGAGAAGCCTCCTAAAAACATTAAGCAGAAGAAGGGACAACTTAGTTGGCCACATTTTGAGGCACGATGGTCTGATGAAGACAAGATTGAAGGACAAGTGGAAGGGAAAAAGGGCAAGGGACGGCCCCGAATGAGTTATATCGGACAGGTTATGAAGGATGTAAAAGAGAATAAATATGTAGCTATGAAGAGATTAACGGATAGGAGAGAGAAATGGAGAGCTGCGTCAAACCAATCTTAGGATTGTTGACTAATGATGATGATGGCATTACCATACCATGTATACAAAAAAAGTCGTCTCAATGTTTAGCATTGTTATGTAAACGTAGTGGACACCGTTTGATTCAGCAGTAGTGACTTGAAAAACACTTATGCTTAATTTTAACAGTACAGAAAAATAAATCGTAACTTTTAAGCACAAAGCATCTTATTCTCGAATTAGGCACAGTATTGGACAACTAATTCACCAACTAACAGTGAAAAAAATTGTCCTTAACATAGGAATTACAACTTTATTTCCCTTTTTATCGTCTGATTGTTGGTCATAATCTAATTTTTCATTTAGAATGAAAGAATATTACACTGTCATGACAGGGAGACAATGACATTGACAATTCATGGACTTGAAAAAAGTATTCACGATTAATTTTAAAGATACCAACGAGTCCAATATGACGGTATTATATGTATTGTAAATTATAAAGGTATTATAGATTTGTTTCATGAAAAATAAATATGATTGCTACTCACTGTGATCTGCAAAGATCACCGGAGAATACCTGTAACAAGGAAGAAAAAATCAATTGCCGATATGTCGGTCAGGCGTACTGATAATACCCATGGGTAAAATACTTCGTTCAAATAATATCTCTAGGCAAAATAGACTTTCGAGAATAAAGCAATTCGTAAAGAACAAGATTGTGTGAGATGACTTAGGTCATAATCATGTTAGGTCATGACCATAATCGCCTCAATTCGCAATTAAAACCATATCTTCGATTCCATAATCCCAGTTTGCCCGCCCTCGCTCATTTCCGCCATTTTGACTTCGCTCCTGACCGGTCCGAAAAGAAATTCTCGTAGAGGTGAAGTGTTTGGAGCAAGAGCGATTAATCGTTCGATATATTCGAGAATTTGCGCCAATTTCATGCGTTGCTAAGAGAACGTTCTAATAAGTAAACATAAAATAATCATTTGCGAAAGGAAGTAAGGACGCAATGGATAAAAAAAATTGATTTAAATGTATACGCCGACTGGTTAAATGAAGATTTTACATTTCAATTGAACCTAGAAGAATACAACCGCGCCTTAAATGGTGATTATTCAAAAATATGTAATAAAGACTATTAAAGTTTTTCAAAATAGATAAGATCTGTAAAAATCAAAAATATTTTTCTCATGTATGAATGAAGTAAGTGTCAACATAAATTAATTTTCTCCTCAGATTCCGATTACATAAGAGGTCTTATAAATGGCCAAATTAAGAAGAGATCTTTGCAAGTTGAGGATGAAGAAATCGCTGCAAATGAAGAGGAAGAAAGTAATGCTGCACAAAAAATGTCTTTGCTATTATCGCAGATGAACGTTATTGGTTCACAAAATTGGAAAAAGGTATTGAAGAAATGTGAGGCGTGATAAAGTTCAATCTCTGGTGAAATAACTCGTGACGGAATTCCGTCACTTGAGTCACTAAATGGACGAAAACAAGCAGTCAAGGACCCTACTGGAAATACATCGGATTGGGCTAATCTTCACTGTGGAGTGCCTCAGGGCTCAGTTCTTGGCCCTATTTTATTTCATCTTTACATCCGTGACCTCCCGAGCGGTATTGAACACTGTAAATACATGCTATATGCTGACGATTTGCAGATCTACTACCATTGTCATAAGAATGAGTTGAATGATGCAATTGAGAAAGTAAATCAAGATGTTACAGCCATCAGCTCATGGGCTGTTGGTAACAATTTTGTTCTAAACTGTAACAAAACCAAATGAATTATACTTGGTATCTCAAATCTACTCAGAGATTTGAATGTAAACGCTATACCGAAGATAACAGTTGGTGACACCGAAATACAGTATTCAAATTGTGTTAAAAATCTGGGTGTCACGTTGATGTGTAACTTGTCTTGGCAGAATCACGTGCAATCCGTGTGCAATAGGGTTGATGTGATCCTTTACCAGCTTAAAACCCAAAAAGACCTTTCGACACCTCACACTCGCAAGCAGTTAGTGTCCTCGCCAATATTCCCTCATATCGATTATTGCTGTTTGATCTATGAGCGTTTCCACGTAACTGTCATACCAGGGTTCAAAAATTCAATTTGAGATAAATGGACCGTTCAAAGTCCTGAAATGGTGTACATATTTCAAATTTTAATAATCCGTACTTGTTTATCCCCATACTCCAACCATTTTTTACGAAAACGCCGCGGAATTGAGCTCTTGTTTCATATGAGCAAATGATTCCGTTTACAGAGCCATTCTATTACTGAAGATTTCGCAACTAAGATAAGATTTTTCTATGAAAATTTCCAGTTAACCATTCTCCCCAATCATGACTGTGTCTTACCAATCCAATCCGGGGGGGGTCCGGACCCCCTGGACGTACCCCCTGGGCATACATCCTGGCTATACCACTCTATATATGAATTTCTGGGTTCAATATATATATTTTGCAATGCTCATTCCATGAAAAAGAAAAGTTAAAAAGCGTCAAATCACATGTGTCAGTCAGTGACAATTCCCGTCAGTCAGTGACACTCCATTTTTATGACCAAAGACAGGAAACCATTACTTACACAAAGTCACGATTTTGCATACGTTTGGACAACACCTAGAACTAATTTACGTATTTCGTGGATTTTCTTTATCTTGCATAATTTCAGAGCAATGCGAAGAAATGTGACAACGTCACAAAACGGAGTTTCATTTTTGTCAGTCAGTGACGACGACTTTGAAGTTTAAAATCTCCGGTTCTACGGGGGTCACAGGATAGTACCAAAGCCAGTGTATGCTTTCACTAACTTATTTTTGGAGGAATCCTCCAGAAAGTTCCTACATTGATTTGTATTGAGTCAAAGGGGAAATATATTAACAAAAACTGGGTGTAACGGTCAGTCAGTGACGCGTAGAAACGCTCCTATCAGGATCTAACTGAAGAGCACAATACCAAGATTCAACGCTCATTAAATATGTGCGTTAGGTTTATCTTTAATATAAAAAAAGAAGATCACATTTCCCCCTACTTCAACCGTCTTGGTTGGTTGAAAGCAAATGCCAAGAGAAAGTACCTACTTGGTGTATACCTCTTCTCTCTTTTCAATACTGATCAGCCAAGCTACTTAAAGCTATTTTTTTCGGTCAGAGTTAAAAAATCTCAAATCTTGACTAGAATGGCTCCAGATTTTCTCATCATCCCCCGACACAGAACCACCACCTATGAAAAATCATTTTCTGTTGTTGGAGCACGTCAGTGGAACAGTATTCCAAAGAATGTAAAGATTCTACGTCTCGGTCTTCTTTCAAGCAAAGATTTCTCCAATTCATCAAAACCCTCGAAAATTTATGATCTCGTTTTGTGCTTTTGTATTGTTTTTCATTGTAATATGTCTGCCTACTCCTGTGGTTACCATTTATAAATCGTTTTAGTTTGAATAGATGTGAATTTGGTAGCAATAAGCGATGGTGCTAAAAAAAAACACCTGCAAACTCTTGCATAAGGTGAAATACATAATATATCGCAGTTGCAATACCATTAGCATGTTTAAAAATTTATGTCCATGCTATTGGAATGTATTTACTGGTTTTCAAACTTGTTAAGTATGCATTTATTTATTCCTCATTGAGATTTCAACTATTCATAATTAATGTTTTATAACATTAACGTCAGGTCTGTTTGAAATCGAACGCCATATTTGTTGGAGTAAATGATTTATCATTATTCATGTTGTATTTATTTATTTTTTCATGTTCCACCCTACCTGTGATGGGTATACGTGCATACTTAGGTTTTCTTGCTACGATTGATGGAGTTAACTTCAAGGTTTCATTTCTATGCCCTGATGTGTTAGTTGTGCTGAATTCCATTCGAAAATATTTGATATATCTTGTACAAGTTTATTTTGTAATCTCTTTTGTATGTAATATCTTTTATGTTCTTAATGAACAATTTGTCCAAGAACAATAAATATTATTATTATCATTATTATATTATTAAAGTCTACATAACAGTTATTAAATATAATCTGTCACATTATTTAATTACTAGTGTACTTTATATTTACTATTGTATATTTCAATGATGAAATAAGTGTCTAACAATCAGTTTTATGCTTTTTATAGAATTTGATTAACCTATTGCAATTTTTACGTCCTATTGTACAGAAGGTAATAATGAAGACCCTTCGAGGAATAATTAAGAGAAAATATTTGTACGGCCGCATGAGGGGTTTCTGTTGCTGATAGAGAACTATAGAGAACAAGAATTTGAATTCTCATTAGGTCGAAAAAAACATGCCAAAAGGGCATAGCCGCGTAAGAGATTGAAAATTCCCCCCTCACGGATTTCTCCCAGACTTGGGGCATAGGCTTTGGGATCAAATAGGACTAACCTCCCCACACTTCCAGCCAGCTAGAGGCCCACCAGGGCCGGCCAGCTCGAAATTTCGATTTCCACTCTTTTTTAAATATCTCGAGATAGAAAGCATATTTTTCAATGCAATTTGCGCCATGTGATGGCTTTCTTAATGGAGCATATGCTCAACTTTTTCACAACTTTTCAGGGGCGTGAGGAGAAATGGCGTCGATTTGAAAATTTCAAACGCTAGTTTTCGTAAAATATTTTTGAGAGGGCCACAATTAAAAAATGTGTTTCGAAGGAGCATTTAAATACCTTTCGGGTAATGCAATGAAAAAAGAACATTTAGGTGGTGGAACACCCCGAAAAAAATAAAATATGCCATTTTGGCCATTTTTTGCTGTTTTTCACGTGACCTTTGCCCCCATAACATCCCAAATCCTATGCCCCAAGTCTGGGAAAAATCCGTGAGGGGGAACTTTTCAATCTCTTACTCGGCTATGCCCTTTGGTCATAGCCGAGGAGGAAATAGCAAAAGCTATCTCCGAAAAAAACACAGTATCACCTACTGGTAAACAGTGCCAGAGTAAAATAAGTGGCATGAAAAAACGTATATTACGATTAAAGGAAAGCAGGGAAAAAGGTAAAACAGGCAACTGTGCAATTTCATGGCCCTACTATGAGGTACGTTATTACTCTCTCACGGTCGGCATCGCTGATATTTTCACTGATCGGTGAATTAGGCTGATCCATCAACTTTCCTCTTTTCGCCGCAGAAAATGGATGACATTTTTTAAAAAAAAAAGCCTGGGTTAATCGACCAGCAGTGGCTACAAGCGACGGCCTTGAGCGACTAAGTACTCCGGAAGCATCAACATCTGCCACGCCATGTAAGTTTCTATTTCGAGCTTCGTGTGATTAATACTGTATCTAATAAAATTAAAATACACGAACTTGAAGCACTGTTATGTGATGGATTTTGAAGTGAAAACGCTTTGAAAATATTTCCCCAATAGGGTAGTTTCCTTCATCAAAGAAAACGAAAGTCATTGATTGCGATTCGTTGCCCACAGTTAGTATATACAAATTATTTTGTTTTAGAAATACCGGTTTAGACGAATGGCAATGGTCCATTTTTATACTCATTTGAAAACGGCCAGATTGGCGCCCATGCGATTCCACTCCACGTGACGTCACAAGGACCTAGTTTCTATAGGAGAAGATAGGAGTTATACATCGTCTGAGGTTACCAATGCATGCATGAGGCGCAGAGCTCAGGGAAACATGTCTTAATAATCACCTATTAATACTGGCTAAGGTCGGAAAGTTTTCTTCGTTTGATAAGGTATTAATAATCCTTATTTAAGCCAAGCGCTACCAGCCAGCAGGGCACTCAGCTACCCGCTAGCAGCCTGCGTCGTATCAACGCTAAGCCTCGCCTCAAGGTCACCTCACAGGGCGGCAGCGGGAACCAGAAATACGTCACACGGAGAGATTTCCCGGCATTCATACTTACGCGTCGCGTTTTCGCGCGCTTGAAAATCTTCACTTTTCATTTAATCGCGAAAAATAGATATAGTCATTCAAAAATCTAAAAGCGTGAAATGCGTAATAATCTTTCGATTCAGGCAATAAAAAAATTATAGGAAACCACCCTATTGTAAATCGGTTATTTCCTCTTCTCTAGCGGTTCCAAAGAAGAGGAGGGTGGATAGTATTTTGGAAAACTTTATCGAAAACATTAAGAAAGAAAGAGAAAGCGATAAATAAGAGCGTAAAAGAAAGGGAGAGAGAAGAAATGAGGAAGGCTAAGAAAGAGAGGGAAATCCAACGGGATGAGGAGAGGAGAAGTAGTAATGAAGAAAGATTGAAACTACAGAGGGAGGCTGTAGAATTATTGAAAAAATTTTGATAAGAACAATTGAATATATATTTTATTTATGTTTTTCTAAGTATTGAGTTCTTAAAACTCACTTTCAAATTATTGAAATTATATAAGTTCATTCTTTAGTCTTTCTCTTTTGATTTTCCCTCGCTCCCTAATCGTCTCATCGTTGATGTTGATGGGCATTCCTTCCGGATCTGGACCAGCAACATCCTCCCCTGGTAGTTCATCTCTTTTTTCCATACAGATGTTATGCAGCATGCCAGGATGAACTCAGGTATTTTCCCCATGTCTACTAAAGGCAGTCTATCTCTTAGACTTCGAAATCGGCCTTTGAGTAGCCCAAATGCACGTTCTATCACTTGCCTTGCTGCAGACAATTTTTTATTAAAATTTTTTTGTCCATCTGTGAGGTGGCCGTAATCTCGGAAGGGTGTCATCATGTGTTCGTGAATTCCATAGGCATAGTAAGCATGAGCTATACTACATAGCTCATGCTTACTATGTGAGCATAGTCGGGAATGTATTCATTGGGATTGCTCAAATAATGGTATATTCGAGAGTGTTTTAGTACTTTTGCATCATGCACTGAGGCGGGATTTCCAGCCACGCAATGTGTGAATACGGCGGTCATCACAAACAGCCTGTGAAAGAATAAAATTCAGCACTATTATTTGTTTAAAAAATCTTATGTGATTCTGAATTTCCAAAGTCCAAAGAAATCAAATACACCGAATCGTTTATAACAGTGGTCTTCCTGAGTTCGAGCAATTTCCAAAACTAAAAGAAAATTTCTTGACTATTTCAAATTCCATGGGATTCAGTTTTAACTACTTTATCTTATCCCGCTGGTTATCATTTTCCGTCATTACGTTTAGCGTACCTGAAGATGTACCGCATGAACATCTTTGCGGCTGACGTATGATTGGGGATCCATCCTGGGTGCATCTATTTGGATGTGAGTCCCATCAATTGCGCCCATAACTCCCGGAAACCCATATTTTCTTTCAAAATTTCTCTTGATGGTAAGGGCTTTTTCATTATTTGGCCACTTTATTGACCTAGGAGCTAGGCAATGAAGAGCGTATGTAACCCCTCGAACAGCTCTTATAGCTGTCGCTTTGCCAATATTGAATTTCTGCAAAACGGACCTGGGAAAATAAAAATGATTAATCCATTTTTGGGACCATCATTTAGTGAGGATGAGATAATTTTGAAATTTTATGTGAATTTAAAACTCTTACCTATAGCTGCCCGGTGTGTCCATGTACCATAAGGCAATGAGAAGTTGCTTTTCACTGTCAATAGGCTTTCTCCCGCAACCATTTGCCCTTTTTGTCTCCAATATTGCGTTTCCAATAAGATTAAGAACGTAATCGAATGTGTCCGGAAGCGTCCTGACAAAAATTATGGCGAAAGACTCGTTTATTCATATCTGCCTGGTGTTTAAGTTTTATCAAATACTCACAAATATTATCCAGAATATTTACCTGAAGCGACTTCTAAACGCTTGATCTGTAAATTTCCCAACTACATTCTCCACGTATGATAAAATCCTTGGTTGTAAAATTAAAGTTCCTCTGGTTTCTGCCAACATTATTGCAGCATATACTGTACGTATTTCTGCCTCATTCATTCTCTTCTTCACTCTCCGAGGTCCCCGTTGTAACATCACTCTCTTCTGAATCGTTAAAAAATATACTCTCCACTGCGGCATAAACTTTCCTCTCCATTTTTACTGGTTTTACCGTCCACGAGATTTGTTTTGTTGACAAACACGACCCCTAGCAACCATCAATTGAGCTCCGGCCACACTTCAAGCTCGTCCGTTTCACCGTCTCGCTTTGGAGCGCTTCGAAGCCAATGAATGAAACAGACCGGCCTTTACAGCGGTGGCGCTTCTCATCGCTTGAAGCGTGAAACGGACCGCGACCTATTCATTTTATAGCCAGAAGACAGAAGCTCCAAATCGAGGCCTGTTACATTGGCGGAAATTTCAGAATCCATGAGCTGTGTTGCGGTCATTACTACCATCATACACCTGCTTTGCCCGGTCAACTATTAAACTAAGCTCCATTTTAAGTCCTTCCCGTATCCTCTTCTCAGGCTCCTCCACCAATAGGGTAGTTTCCTTCATCAAAGAAAACGAAAGGCATTGATTGCGATTCGTTAACCACCATTAGTGTATTCATAATATACAAATTATTTGGTTTTTGAAATACCGGTTTAGACGAATGCCAAGGGTCAAATTTTATCCTCATTCGAAAAAGGCCAGATTGGCGCCCATGCGATTCCACTCCACGTGACGTCACAGGGACCTAGTTTCTACACGAGAGGATAGGAGTTTTACATCGTCTGAGGTTACCAATGCGTGCATGAGGGAGAGAGCTCAGGGAAACATGTCTTAATAATCACCTATTAAAACTGGCTAAGGTCGGAAAGTTTTCTTCGTTTGATAAGGTATATTAATAATCCTTATTTAAGCCAAGCGATACCAGCCAGCAAGGTACTCAGCTACCCGCTAGCATCCTGCGTCCTATCAGCGCTCAGAGCCTCGATCAAGGTCACCTCACAAGGCGGGAGGGGGAACCAGAAATGCGTTCCTACTTACGCGTCGCGTTTTTGCGCGCTTGGAAATTTTCACTTTTAGTTTAATCGCGAAAAATAGATATCGTCATATAAAAATCTAAAAGCGTGAAATACGTACTCTAGGAGTAATAATATTTCGATTTAGGCAATAAAAAAATAATAGGAAACCACCCTATTCTTTAGATTTTGTATTGCAGATCTGCCAGGTTTTAACTTCCACTCTGAAAGACATTTGCAAGCAGCATTCGAAATTTCGAATCCATGCATGCAACGTGGTTAAACTACATTAGGGATATCATTCTTTACTGGACGAGATATTACAGCATCAAATTTGTATATTCTTTGTCTTGAGTCTTTTTTGTGCCAATTTATTGCGAAAGAACTGATTTTGTTACGCTGATTATAAAGTAAGTGCTCCCTCCTGCATGCAACGTGTCAACGAGCTGCGCGCCTCGGCGTCCATACGGTTGGAGGTTACTTACGTATTTCTTCAATAATTCACGAAGGGGCGGTCATTTTATTTTTGTTTTTATAGCCGAGAGTTGTGGCTACAATAATATATGTATACAAAAGCACTGCTGGGCACTGCTATATAACTTAATGATATTCGTATTTTTGTTTTTTTTAATGTGTAATTTACTGTTAATATTTATGCTAACAATAACTTTAATGCTGTTTCGATGTCATAGTCAAAAAAGCATTTAAAATCTATTGACATTGCTGCATCGATTCTACTTTTTAAATTTAAAATTGAGCCAATTGGGTAGCTTTAGAGCAGTCTTGAAGTTCGGAATATTTCGAAGCGAAAGAAGGTCTATGCATCCCAACAGCGCACCTGTCACTTTGCGAGTGATTTATACGAAGAGGTGCATACTTACTTGCTTTTCAAATTAATTTCTCAGCGGCCCAAATAAGTGTCTTCCCAACCATGATATGAAAAGTCAAAACCCCGAACTTTTATATTCCTGATTATGACCCCCTTTTATGGATTTGGCCCCACTGTGCGACGGCTAAATTAATATTTAAATGGTTTTATGAATCATTATTACATGCCAACCGCCAACCTTGCAATATTGCAAGCGAGGGTGATTCATTATAACTTGACCATCATTATGAAAAACCAACCTACGTAGTTCCTTCTCTCAATATTAAAGTCATATTATATTATTGCTTTTGTGATGACTTCCTCCGTGAACTTCGGGAATATCCATGGCTACACTTATTCAAAATTCAAACCAAATCAACACCCTTGACGGCAACGGTATAGTTTTATCGAATCGCCAATTTTCGTCGGATCTTCACAAAACTTAGTATGCATAAAGAAAGCAGAATGGGATCATAAATACATTTATTCATTGGAGGAGCGAGAAATTTATTAATAACTATCATGAAACACCTTACATTGGATTATAATACAATAATATCCATCTCTCCACGATCTGCATCTATGTAACACTAAACTCTCTTCACACAATCACTTCACAACAAAGATCGTAGCTGAAAATGCACGGGAAATTTAATCATAAATGTATAGACACTCGCAAAAATAAGAGATCCATCACTGTGCAGTGGATGCATTGGCATTGGTAGTGATATCGGGGATGGTCGGGTCATATCGAATGCTTAATTATCCACCGATCTTCACAAAATTTAGGATTTATGACTTATTTAACATTATAAACAATCTTAGCCATGGAAAAAAGCGCTAGCACAACTATTTAAATATGATAATTATGGGGAAATCTTTCGGTCCAGGGCACTCCTACGAAAAGACATTATCGAAACAATTGATAAAACGATTCCTCGTTCCTTTTAGTACAACCCGTCCTACCTAACCTGCCCGGGCAATCCTCCGTTTGGGCACTAGTGCGAAAAAACATTATTATTATCCACCTAAAATCTCCATTGTTCAAACTCCAAATAACGTTTGAAAAGCCTCTTCTTGTTCACGATCGTCTTTTGTCAAACAAGATGACTGCCTCCTCGTATAAGTAGCCACTTCCTAATCAAGATATGTCCCGTATTTATCATATTTAAATAGTTGTGCTAGCGCTTTTTTCCATGGCTAAGATTGTTTATAATGTTAAATAAGTCATAAATCCTAAATTTTGTGAAGATCGGTGGATAATTAAGCATTCGATATAACCCGACCATAGCCGTGATTTCAACGCATCAATTTGTACCGTCACTACAATACACTGTCTCTTGCAACATCAATAATAATCACTGTATCCGAGTTTTGTCTTCTCACTGGCGATGAATTCATGCAAAATAAGATTTCACGTGAAATAAAATGATTAAAAGCAACATTTTTAATCTCCAAATAATGAAATCAACTAGTTAACGCGATCAATAGTTCACTCCGAAACATACATGTTTAGTCACGAAATTTATCACTCATTCCCACTACTTTGTTAAGAATAGAATAATTGAAGGCTTCAAATAACTTACGCAGTATTCCCGACCTCATTAAACTAAATAATTACGGAAAACAAAAAAAAAAAGTCAACACTTTTCTTGTTTTCCACTCCATCGCCAGCCGTGCCAAGAAATATACTGATGGGATGGAACAAATATTAGGGACATGCGCCATTTAGTTCACGGCGGTTCATAGGAATTCCCTATGTATTTTGATGGTAGCTAGCTGAAGCTCGGGGTCCCGAGGGCGCGCTTCGCGAAGCTACCGTGGTAGCTAGTTTGAAGCTACGGAAGTAGCTTCACAGCCCATAGAGAATAAGGGTAGGAGCCTAATAAGCTACCGGTAGCTTCTGCTAGCTCCTTCGCCGGAGCTTCAGCGTTAGAGAATACAAGTGGGAGCAAGTAGCTTAATTAGCCATCATCAGAAAGCTACCGCGCTCCGAGTTACAGAATAGACCCCCAAGTCTTTTAATACCGACACGATGGGCGGTTGCTACGTGGTTGCTAAGGTGGTAAACATCTCCAGAACAAATTGGAGATGGTGTAATGGCACACATGACTCGAGGCACCATGTGCTAGAAAATCTGAATATCTATTGAATGAGACATTGCACAGTCGTCAACTTTGTTTATCAGCACTCAACGTGCTCTGATCTTCTCGACATGCATTCTCTATTGAGAATACCCAATGGGAGGACGTTGCTGATTGATCAAGTTTAAGTAAACAATGAAATGCGTCATGCGCACATGAATGGAATTCTAAATTGGGTAAATCTAATTAAATCAATAAAGGGCAGGGGCGCATCTAGGAATTAAGGCTGGGAGGGGGGGGGGGGGTTTATGTGAAACTAATACCGGGTGTGTGGGGGATATGGTATACCCACCAGGATAAGCGGTAGGTGCGAGATTAATAAATCGTGGAAATTTAAGATAAATGGTAGAAAATGATGAGTTATTAATATCAATCCAATTAAGTAAAATGGATTAAAGTTAAAAACTTCTCTGAGCTCTGGAAGGGGGGGGTTTATCCCCCAAACACCCCCCCGCCCCTCGCTGCGCCACTGATTAAAGGGATACTGAAATAGTCTAAAATTTGCTACCAAAATTTGGAGGAAAAATTGAGAGAAATTCTCGAAATCCTGTCGTAGTTATAGAAGAATAGAGGAAGTCACTGATTTCATCTTGAATAGACGACATGACGAAATTTGAACGACGATATTCTTTCGTAATTTTAGAAGAATAGAGGCAGTCCAGTCCAGTCTCCAGTTTTTTATTTTTGTTAAATTGTTTTCTTGATTTTAAATTTTGTATACCATTATGGTCAACCGTCCTGATTTTTTTTCAAAATTCTTGAACCGAAAACCAAACTTTTACGTAAGTTTGAAAATTTCAAAATTAAATTAAAAATTTTAGAAAACAATAAACACGCCGAAAAAAATATATGTTGTTACCCCTGTCTTTAAGTATAATCCTAATTTTTTCAATTTTTTTAAATTGGTGGAACAGGGTCAAAAAAAAAACGAATAACTGCTTTCTGCCATTTGCATCTATGTATTCCAGGAGGATATTTGGTTTGATTGTTGAGAGCATCGATTGTTGATCAGTTTCTAATATTATTGATTAAGAATACATATAGACGAGTGTGTTTTGTTCCAATTCCGCCAGCGTCTGTCGCGATCGAGGAAATTTTTGACGAAATTGGCGCTATTTGACTGTTTACCGAGGGCCCAGAATATGTATGTTGACTATTCCAGTATAATTTTTATTCTAAATCAATAAGATTAGAAACTAATCAACAATCGTTCCTCTCAACAATCAAACCACATATCCTCCCGGAATACATAGATCAGTTAGATTATCCTCCTAGATACATAGTCAGTGGCAGTTCCGTATGCTATTGAACACCTTGAATACAGCGAATAATTATAAAAATAATAATTCTTAATATTTTATAATAATTAATGAGAGAGGATTTGCAGATTATATAATGTTTAATACTCTGGCGTAAGGTATCCGACTAGATACATTTCTTCGTTTACAATTATGTAGCTCTATATCGCTACCTTGGTTTGACAAGGTTCTAACTGCCCATCAGCTGGTTTTGAGAAAAACCCTGTCAAAGTTTTAAACTGCTCTATTTCTATTATTAATAGGAATTTATTTTTGATTTTTGGCGCATACAATAGTGATCCACTAGATACACTAGTAATTATTACTTTAAGAAAATATGTTAATTATTATACTTTTTTACGTGTTTATATGAGTAAGAAAATAAGTAGAATGCAGTCAGAACCTTGTCACACCAAATATTAGTTTTTTCTCCTTGCAGTTGGAACTTTGTCACTGTTCTAAATCTTTTATTATTTTACATAGAGGAATAAAAACCGGTGCAACACATAGAGAAACATAAACTTAGTTATCTTGAATGAAAACACCAAATTTTGCAAAAATGTCAATTAGAACCTTGTCAAACCAAGGTAGCGATATATTCTATCTTTTTATTCATATACCTAAATGTCATAAATAACTATATACTGGTCGTAGTTTCATATTTATAAGTATTAAACCACATCATGAAAGAGATGGTATATATAGGCGCAACTAGCAAAGGATGGCAAAAGGATATTTGGTACATAGCGCATCCTATCACACATTGCAGCCTCATTGCATCCACTTCACATGTAGATGGAGTATGGGCTGGGTCAGTTCGAGACAAGCTCTAGCCTAACCCATTAAAATCGACTTTCTGGCTTAATCACTGTCGCCACGTCAACACAACCACGATCGTAGCTGAGGTCCGTACCGAGGTAGATATTAATCATCGTCTGAACAGAGATATCAGTTGTTCGTAGCGCTCCCAATTAAATGTGATTAGCGCTGCTGGCGCGGCCAAAACTAGTAAACGGAGGCATGGAGAGAAGGACGCCATTACTAATTACGAGAAAATATGGAAGAATCTTCAGCGGGGTGGAGGTAATTTCAAAATAGATAAGTGAAGTTATTTGCTGGAGAATGCAATGTTTTTTAGCCATTATCAATTTAAGTTCAGAAGATTTTCAAAACTTCGCCAAGTGAGGGCAGCACTGGGTTACCCCAGTCGTGTGAATATACGTAAATCGGTTACAGATGTACTGAATGGAAGCGTGTGAATTACGCCCGTATTCTTAGTCGACACTGTAGGGCCAACCGACCCTGGATATGTCATCAGCCCCTACATAAACCGACCTCACCCTACATACGCCACATTAAGCCCTACATATGGCCGTTTTTGGAACTAAACGGGCCCTACTTGATGTAGGGTACCCGAACCAACCCTACACCCTACAAAAACATGGCGGCCAAATATCGACTGCTGATCACTTAGATTAAAGAATCTATGTTACAATGGATATTAAGGGAGACGACCTCACACAAGCCATTTTAAAATGTAGGTACAGTACACACACCGGCAATGTAATAATACTACCACTTTATAACCACCAAGTTAAATAAATTATAAAATTGACTCAACTAATAAGAACAATATAGCGGTATACATGCACCTTGTTTCTATGAATATATAATAATATTTTTTACGTTTGGCGCTTGGTATACTTTTGGGAAACTAATACGTCGTTTACGTATAACCATAGAAAACGTATTTTCATGCCACTATTTGCCACATAATAAACCTAACTACGGAAGGTGAAAGCGAATGACGAACCTTGATGATGCAACGTAAGTTCCCACGTCAATGCTCATATTTGCTCCGTCCTTATTACTATCTTGTACAGACCGCATTTGAAGTAATTTAAAGACAATAAGGTTCTAATTTTGGCTCGTTAGAGAGTATTTGTGGGGATAATAAAGGTACCGACACGACCTGGCGGACGACACGTATTGTTTATTTACCTTGAGCCGTTACCCTGACAATACGCCCTTAAGAGAAAATATGGCGACATATTGGGCGGTTGCTAAGATGTTGCTACGGTAGTAAACTTACCGTGGAGATGATCAAGATGGCCGCCAGCACGTAACCCATCTTCTCGACGTTTCCTCGCTTGCAGTGCAGAGCTGAATGCAGATGATGGACTTCTGCTTGAGTTTGCCTTGCTGTGTCGACTGTGCCGCCGTTATATACTGAATCGAGTCCGTAATGAGGTTCGGAGAATTGAAAATAAAATGCATTTTTACTGCCAACAGAATCAAACCGTACAAAATGTTTGCCCTACACGATTTGATTTATGAAATGCTCCGAATCGAGCTCCAAGTGCGCAATTAAGATCTCAAATATTTCCTCTTCCTTCTCAATGCGCACGGAATGCGGCGTCTCGTCCCGGTAACTTTTTTCATCCTTTTCAATCAAAATGATAAGGGGGCATTACTTGGCCTGAATCTACAGTCGGTCAAGATCTCGTGACACCAAGTGCGAAATTAATAATTATCGGAATTTTAAGATAAATGGTTCAAAATGGTGAGTTTTACGGCTTTCTGAGGGGTATTTTATTAATATTTACACTATTCTATTAGTGATATCAATCCAATTAAGTAAAATGGATTAAAATTAAAAATTTATCTGAGCTCTGGGGGGGTTTTATCCCCCAAACCCCCCCACCGTGATTTCCATTTCAATTGTCCTCCAATTACTATCTACGAAAAATCGTAGAAATTTCCTTTCTCACACGAAATTTTCTTCCAGTAGAAACATTAAATCGTGATTACATGAATTGCAGACCCTGCCCCGGGAATGTAACCCTTGAAGTGTCGTATCCATCAGTGGCGCAGCGAGGGGGGAGGGGGTTTGGGGGATAAACCCCCCCCCAGAGCTAAGATAAATTTTTAAGTTTAATCCATTTTACTTAATTGGATTGATATTACTAATAGAATAGTGTAAATATTAATAAAATACCCCTCAGAAAGCCGTAAAACTCACCATTTTGAACCATTTATCTAAATATTCCGAAATTTATTAATCTCGCACCTACCGCTTATCCTGGTGGGTATACCATATCCCCCACACACCCGGTATTAGTTGCACCTAAACCCCCCCCCCCCCCCCCCCAGCCTTAATTCCTAGCTGCGCCCCTGGTTTCCATTGTCATTCAATGACTCTGGCGGAAGAAATGATAATTACAAATTCTAGAACAAGGATGTGATAAATCTATTGGGTGCTTTCCATTCATGCGACTCTCGCGTCGACTTGTGTCGACTCGCGGTAACTGTTTATAACTCTCCAATTCCTGCGCGCAATCGTTTGTTGACTTGTGTCACAACAGTCGGCGACAAACAAAGAATGGAGCACGAAAACCGCGACGCAAGTCGACTTGTGTCGACAAGTGTCGATGAATGGAAAGCACCCATTGTAATCAAAATAAATACTAACATTGCACTAAATATTGCTCACAAAAATTGAAAGACACTATCGGTATTTTCAGTGCCCATGTAGGAGACGATATCCAACGGATATCTAAATAAGGTTGATGAATAAAAAAACACGTTGTTATTGCACGATGGATATTTTGACAACGTTACATTTGCAACATCCACGAAGAGTCGAATAAATAACCTCACATATGTCTCCAAGTTGTTGTCCCAGTGAGAAATGAGTTATTGAATCGTCGTCGATTCGACGTCGAAGTAGTCTTGGAAATAACGTCGATGGTAACACATCGATCGATGCCTATATGGTCCGAAAATCGACGTGTTTTCGATATCGACGTCAAGGACGTGATATCGACTACTTTCCTGCGATCTCTTGCATCGCGAATTTCGGTTGATTATTATGCAATATAAAATAAGGTTTAATAACAATTACGGAAATAACAATCTTTTTGACTAATAATGATCATCTATTGCAGCCACAACAATTGTAAACGTGCTCGATTCAAATCTATTAACGGATTTAAATCGAGCACGCAATGTGTAAGCAAATGAAGGCTGAAATGATTAGGCGGTTTCAATTTTATATTCGCGAATTGTAATCTCAAGTCCAGCATATTTAACTTCTATTTTAGCAGACACCCTTAAGAAAAAATGAGAGATCATGTTGACATCCGTGGCGCGAGTGCAAAGGTATCAAAATGAATAATACATAATAACAAGGCCGAGTTGATGCATAATGTCACACATCACGCAGGAAATACTAAGAACTGTGACACAAGTACAAGGTCGGGTGTAATCTGAGGCAAATGTATGAGCATGGAAATCTGCACAGCACAAAGTGCTAACACAGCACCAACAACAACCGACAAACGTTTCGACCGGCATTACGACTCTTTCTTCTACAGCAACTGCCTTCAGGCTTGAACGCCACGCGTTTCCTGTCAAGTTACCCAGTGAGAAATTTGTTATTGAATTGCCGTCGATTCGACGTCGAAGTATTCATCGATAAAACGTCGATGGCAACACATCGATCGATGTCTATATGGTCCGAAAATCTACGTGTTTTCGACGTCGACGTCATCGACGTGTTTTCGACGTCGATGTCATCGACGTGTTTTCTATTTCGACGTGATACCGTCTTCTTACCTGCGATTCCTAATAATAATTACCGAAATATACATCTTTTCGGCTAATAAAGAGCATCTATTGCTGCCCCAACGACGGATTTCACTCGAGTACGCATTGTCTAAAGTTTAGACTCTAAACAAATGAAGGCTGAAACAATTAGACTGTTTCAAATTTATTATGGTGAATTGTAAACTCAAGTCCTTGAACGTATTTATCTTCAATAATAATCAGAAACCCTTGAGAAAAAAATGTGAGATGTTGATATCTATGACACGAGGCTAAAGGTATCGAAATGACACGAAACGAAACACCGACAGCAACCGACGCAGGTTTCCCACGGTTCAACCGGCTTATCAGATCGACAGAGTCCAAAAATTAGTAGAGACCGGTAGAGACTGTGGGAGACTGCCTTCAAGCTTCAACGCCATGCGCTTCCGGGAGATAAAGTTACAGAATGAAAAGGAATCAAATATTGTTCTCCGAGATTAAGACTAATGTGTATGAATTAATAAAATAATTATTTAATTTTACCTTTATTATTTGTGTCACATATGTTTTAATAGAGTCTCACCGTTTATTTTAAGAGTTTTTTGCAACATCACTAGCCAATCAACACGCTGACCCCGCTGACCAATGAGAATAACACGTCGAAAAACCGTCGATTGAACAAATTAAATCGACGTCGACCACATAACGATCTATAGTCGTCGAATCGACGAAAATTCGAGGTAGATTCTGTGATCCATTTCTCACTGGGTTTATCGGCAATATTAAAAAAATGTTATTTCAAACGGTACCCATGAGTAGTATATGTTCTGTATAGAATGAAGAAACTCAAATATTTTGTGTCTATGTCTGAAGATTACACAAAAACTATTAAAGCCACACCAGTATTATGGTTGAAGATGTTGCGAGGAGTTTGTGGAAATTGGATGGATCTAGGGAAAAAAAAGAAACGAACAATACGGATAGGTGCTTACATTTTTTTAAAAAATGAGCACAACAACGCTAGTGGCTTGAGAGACATCCATTGTGAACTAACCTGTTGTGGAACTATTTAATAGGGTAGTTTTCCTTCATCAAAGAAAACGAAAGGCATTGATTGCGATTCGTTACCCAACATAAGTGTATTCATAATATACTAATTACTTGGTTTCAGAAATCCCAGTTTAGACGAATGGCAATGGTCAATTTTAACCTCATTTGAAAAGTGCCAATGCGATACCACTCCATGTGACGTCACAGGGATCTAGTTTCTATACGAGTAGATAGGAGTTTTACTTCGTCTGATATTACCGATGCGTACATGAGGCACAGAGCTCAGGGAAACATCTCTTAATATAACCTATTAAAACTGCCTATGGTCGGAAAGTTTCCTTCGTTTGATAAGATAGTAATAATCCTTAATTAAGCTAAGTACTACCTGCTAGCAGGGTACTCTGCTACCTGCTAGCATCCTGCGTCGTATCAGCACTCAGGCCTCGCCCCAAGGTCACCTCACTCGGCGGCAGCCGGAACCAGAATGACGTCACATCGGGTTTCCCCAGTATTCATACTTAGCCGTCGCGTTTGCGCGCTATTGAAAATTTTCACTTTTCATTCAATCGCGAAAAATAGATATCGTCATTTAAAAATCTAAAAGCGTGAAATACGTACGCCAGGAGTAATAATCTTTCTATTTAGGCAATTAAAACATTATAGGAAACCACCCTATTCACCTTTCGACATATGGGCCTCGGTGATTTATGAACAGGTTTTATCCGAGGGCAAGCGTTACGATACCTTCTTCATAGGATGTCGCCGCCAGTGACTTTCAAATAGATTTTGCCTTTGTCCAGATCAGTGGCGCGGTGAGGGGGGTTTTGGGGGAGAACCCCCTCCCCCGGAGCTCATAGTTTTTGTCCAAGAACAGTTTGATCCATTTTACTTAATTGGATTGATATTACTAATAGAATACTTTAAGGGCGAATAAAATATCCCTCAAAAAGCCATAAAACTCACCATTTTCTTCCATTTATCTTAAAATTCCGTAATTTATTAATCTCGTACATGCCCCTTATCCTGGTTGGTATACTCTACCCCCACACACTCCGTTATTAGTTGCACCAAACCCCCTCCCCCCAACCCCCCCAGCTTTAATTCCTAACTGCACCCATGGTCCTGATGCTCCTTGCCCGCTTGAAAACGCTTCCTTCCCAGCAATGTTTTCTTTCAGCGTAAAGATGGAAGTCACAAGTCACTATGTCGAAATTTCACGGCGGGTGATCGTAAGTTGTCCCGTGAAACCATCGTGAAATTCCTCAAAGAGCAGTTGGGTTGCACCAACACTTAAGGGCCCCAATTTTTAGTCTATACCCTGCATATCCGTCCCTACATAACAAAAGGCCCCTACATGCATTTCTCAGTCGACCCTACATAAGTGGTGGGGGGTGATTCCGTCGTCAAGTTCTCAGAAATGACGTATATGTTAGCACAGCGCCAATTTTCCACTCTGGTGGCGTGATGGGAACTAACTATGAAACTACATCCGATAATTTTCGGGCGTATTGTTAGGGTAACGACTCAAGGTAAATAAACAATCGGCGTCGTCTGCCAGGTCGTGTCGGTACCTTGGTTATCGCTACCAATACTCTCATATGGAGCCAAAAGTAGAACCTAATTGTCTTTAAATTACTTCAAAAGTGGTCTGCACAAGATAGTAATAAGTACGGAGCAAATATGAGCATTGACGTGGGAACTTACGTTTCATCATCAAGGTTCGTCATTCGCTTTCACCTTCCATAGTTAAGTTTATTACGTGGCAAATAAGGCATGAAAATACGTTTTATATGTATATACGTAAACGAAGTATTGGTTTCCCAAAAGTATACCGAGTGCCAAACGTGAAAAATATTATTATATATTCGTAGAAACAAGGTGCATGCATACCGCTAAGATTGTTCTTATTAATTCAGTCAATTTTATAATTTATTTTACTTGGTGGTTATAAAGTGGTAGTATTTTTACATTTCCGCTGTGTGTACTGTACCTACATTTTAAAATGGCTTGTGTGAGTTCGTCTCTCTTAATATCCATTTTAACGTAAATTCTTTAATCGAAGTGATCAGCAGACGATATTTGGCCGCCATTTTTTTGTAGGGTGCAGGGTTGGTTCGGGTACCCTCCATCAAGTAGGGCCCGTTTAATTCCAAAATCGGCCACATGTAGGGCTTGATTTGGCGTATGTTGGGCGAGATCGGTTGATGTAAGGGGCTGATGACGTATCCAGGGTCGGTTGGCCCTACAGGGTCGACTAAGAATACGTCCCTAAATGACGAGGGTTGTCATGGATCAAAACAATTCCAGGAGTCATCCTGTCCCTTCGTTTGCTCTGAATGGGAATGGACGTAATGTTTCACACTCTAGTCACGGTGCATTAAATAAAAACTCTCTTTTATCGGCATGAAGGTCAATGCTGAAGCCATTCGTCGAGTTTACTGCCTGTTTCTCCGCAGTGCCCACTTTGCGGGAGAATCAATAGGGTGGTTTCCTATTATTTTTTTATTGCCTAAATCGAAAGATTATTACTCCTGGAGTACGTATTTCACGCTTTTAGATTTTTAAATGACGATATCTATTTTTCGCGATTTTATGAAAAGTGAAAAATTTCAAGCGCGCGAAAACGCGACGCGTAAGTAGGAATGAAGGGAAAAAGTCCGTGCGACGCATTTCTGGTTCCCCCTCTCTCCTTGTGAAGTGACCTTGATCGAGGCTCTGAGCGCTGATAGGACGCAGGATGCTAGCGGATAGCTGACTACCCTGCTAGCAGGTAGCGCTTGGCTTAAAAAAGGTTTATGAATACCTTATCAAACGAAGAAAACTTTCCGACCTTAGCCAGTTTTAATAGGTGATTATTAAGACATGTTTCCCTGAGCTCTGTGCCTCATGCATGCTTTGGTAACCTCAGACGATGTATAACTCCTATTTTCTCGTGTAGAAACTAGGTCCCAGTGACGTCACGTGGAGTGGCATCACATGGGTGCCAATCTGGCCTTTTTCAAATGAGGATAAAATTTGACCCTTGCCATTCGTCAAAACCGGTATTTCAAAAACCAAATAATTTGTGTATTATCAATACACTAATGGTGGGTAACGAATCCCCATCAATGCCTTTTGTTTTCTTTGATGAAGGAAACTACCCTATTGAAGCAGTGTGGTTAATGAGATTGCTACTAACGTTTAACTAACAACATACGATCTGAAATTACTTGAGGGTGTAGTCCGAAAATGCGCAGTTGCCCTATCTGTGTAGTACCCGCCTGTCGCTTGTATGGTGTGTTTGCCGAGACATCGGAAGTTATTAAAGTATACCGGGACTAGCCACGGTGATAACTTTTTACGGAGTCACCCGCAATGCACAAATAGTGCGAAAAATCCACAGAGGAAAAATCATTCGCCTTGACCGGGATTCGAACCCGGATCCCTCGATTTCCGGCCGAGTGCTTTAGCCAGTTAAGCTACCGAGGCGTCATTCTCCCCTGTGGAAATTGGTGGACTATACCGGACAAGGTGGTATGTGGATTTTTCCTCTGTGGATCTGTGGTTTCCTCTGTGGATTTTTCGCACTATTTGTGCATTGCGGGTGACTCCGTAAAAAGTTATCACCGTGGCTAGTCCCGGTATACTTTAATAAGTCCAGAGCGAACACCTCTTCGTGTTCAAAGTTCGGGCTTTGCTCTCCGGCTGTGGCGCCATGCGCACGACCTGGACTGCTCGTCGCATAATATGCTCGGCAGTCCATACCACCTTGTCCGGTATAGTCCACAAATTTCCACAGGGGAGAATGATGCTTCGGTACCTTAATTGGCTAAAGCACTCGGCCAGAAAGCGAGGGATCCGGGTTCGAATCCCGGTCAAGGCGAATGATTTTTCCTCTGTGGATTTTTCGCACATCGGAGGTTGTTTAAAAACGGCCCTCGTATTTATACGCGGGAAATAAAAAGTCGGGGCACCGGTGTGCGACGTGTATCAAAAAAACCTCTTCAAAGAAACAGAATAGTTACTTTTAAAAATTGCCAGTGCGCACAAATGGTTGATGAATGTTGATTATTATGATATTTTATATTATACTTTTGTACAAATGATGCATTTATTGCAATAATGGGGGAATTATTTAACATTGGAGGAATTAAAAAAATAGGAAGTATTTAATTTTTGGAAAAAATGTCAGTTCTGAGTTTCTCCAACCCAAAGCAGACGATATCCATCGCATATCCAAGTAATGTTTATATATTCAAATAATGTTGTAATTACGCGATGGATATTTCGAAAATGCTACATATATATCCTATCTGTAACATCTACGAAAGGTTGTAAAAATGTCGTCATGTAGATATCCAAGTTGTAATATCCCTGATACTCTTAATTGGCATTAAATAGATAAGATTCCATACGCATTAAAATAAGGAAAGAGATGAAGAAGTTAAAACAGGATATGGGCTAATATAAAAAAATATTAAGCAAAAAGTTGATGTGCTTGTTCTTTTCTATCACCTTAACCATCAATTCAAGAAGAAGTGATTATTTCCTGGAAAAAATTAAAGCAAACATATATCAATGGGTAACATGTTCTGTGTAGAATTGAAGAGCACAAATGTTTTGTTCTTACGTATGATCTCAGGTTTTCCCGGCGTATCAGTTGCAGAAAGGTTTCTCGGGTTTTCCACCGGTTGATGTCGTCCATGACTCCCGACGTTTCGATCCGCGACTTGCTGATCATCTTCAGGGGATCTTCCGAAATTCCGACTTCAGTGCATGCCATAATAATGAGTAATACGTCATTTAAAAGAAATTTTATTCTAAATTCTAATTTATATTTTTCGTTCGATGAAAAATTGAAAAATGTAGACACGCCAGTGCAATAAACGACTCCGCGTGCCGTAAAATTGGTCGTTTCGTCAAATTGATGAATTTTGCAATTCCAACCAGGGATTAGTTTAGGTAGACGTCTACAGCATTTATCATCCACAATAAGTCTCAAACATTAATTTAGATAAATAAATTGGCTTTGGCGTGTTTTAGAACTCACAATTTGTTGTTTATCAACGAAAATGTTTAAACATTGTCACACGAGTAAATACACGAGAAACCGTGTACATTAGAATTGATTTTTCTTCGCTCACATCATTCGCATGAGATTGCAAACGGTAGGATAAATACTTGGGTCCGATTTAACAGTTGTTTGCAGGGATGGCAACCGAAACGAAACAAAGATGTTTAGTTTCAACCCGCAGGGAAACTAAAATACGAGGAAATGGGTTTAGTTTCGTTCTCGCGCGAAACTAAAATCACCTAGGGCTTCAATTTCGAGAACGAAATTAAATAAATCGAAACTCTACTGCTCATAGTTAAGTTTCGATCTCAGAAGTTGTGTGGAGGGGGATGAGAGGGAATAGTTTCCATCCAACACGTTTGACATACGTGTCATCATCATCAATGGTCAATAATCCTAGGATTGGTTTAACGCAGCTCTCCACTCAATTGTTTTATCAGCCAATCTTTTCACACCTACGTATTTCTTCTCTTTCACATCCTTCTTTAATTGTTCCATATATTTTGTTCGATGTCTTCTTTTTCCATTCTTACCTCCCACTTGTTCTTCGACGATTGTCTTCATCAGGCCATCATGTCTCAAGATGTGGCCTGTAAGGTTGTTCCGTCTTCTTGTTAAGGTTTTTATGAGGATTCTCTTCTCTCCTAGTCTTCTCATGACTTCTTCGTTACTAACACGGTCGATTCAGCGCCTCCACATATTTACGGCCTCCTTGTCTAATAAACTGTTGCTAAGGTAAACACATATGTTGATGGCAGGAAAACAAGATGGCTGCCATCATCATTCTTCTTTAACACCACATTTCGAAATCCTTGCTTTCTCCGCTGCGGTCATTGTCCATGCCTCACTTCCGCATAGGAGCATACTCCAGATGTAGGTTCTTATAAATTGTTTCTTTACTTCCATACTTAAGTTTCCTGCTGCAAGCAGGTCTCTCTTTTTGTGGAATGCTCTCTTCGCCTAGAGAGGTTAAAATATCGAGCTTAAAAATCGAATGGACAGTTGGCGTTCACCGTTCTCCTGTTAGCGGTGAAAATATGAGTTCCCCATGCATTTAATAGGGTGGTTTCCTATTATTTTTTTATTGCCTAAATCGAAAGATTTAGGCAATAAAAAAATACTCCTGAAGTACGTATTTCACGCTTTTAGATTTTTGAACGACGATATCTATTTTTCGCGATTAAACGAAAAGTGAAAAATTTAAAGCGCGCGAAAACGCGACGGCTAAGTAGGAATGACGGGAAAAGTCCGTGTGACGTATTTCTGGTTCCAGCAGTCGGCGTGACGGATGACCCTTGGGCGAGGCTGTGAGCGCTGATACGACGCAGGCTGCTAGCAGGTAGCAGAGTATCTTGCTAGCAGGTAACGCTTGGCTTAAATAAGTATTACTATTCCCCTATCACACGAAGGAAACTTTGTGTGAACATGTGAATCTCCTATCCTCTTGTACAGAAACTAGGTCCCTGTGACGTCACGTGGAGTGGCATCGCATGGGCGCCAATCTGGACATTTTCAAATGAGGATAAAATTTGGCCATTACCATTCGTCTAAACCGGTATTTCAAAAACCAAATAATTGTATATTATGAATAAAATAATGGTGGGTAACGAATCGAAATCAATGCCTTTCGTTTTCAATAATGAATGAAACTATAACCCTATTGTGGTATGCCGAACCTCTACTTCATTCAACCATACTTTGAACTCGGTGCGTAGGACCTTGAAATACCTTGAAAATGACACAAAGTTTATAAACCATGGTCCGTCGTTCAGTGTTAAATTAAATATTCTGGAAATTACCATTTGTGCTTTTATCGTGGATATGCCTTGGTAATTGGCGAGCTGTCGGTGAGTACATATTCGGCGTGAATGATAGTGCTTTTAATCGCACTAAGATGGCAATAGGGTAGTTTCCTTCATCAAAGAAAACGATTGCGATTCCTTACCCAACATTATGGTATACATAATATACAAATTATTTGGTTTTAGAAATACCGGTTTAAATGAATGGCAAGGGTCAATTTTATCCCCATTTGAAAAAGGCCAGTTGGCGCCCATGCGATTCCACTCCACGTGACGTCATAGGGACCTAGATACTATACGAGTAGATAGGGGTTTTCACATTGTCTGAGATTACCGATTCATGCACGAGGCACAGAGTTCAGGGAAACACCTCTCAATAATCACCCGTTTAAATTACCTATAGTCGGAAAGTTTCCTTCGTTTGATAAGGTATTAAATATCCTTATTTAAGCCAAGAGGTACCTGCTGTCAGGGTACTCTGCTACCTGCTGGCATCCTGCGTCGTATCAGAGCTCATCGCCCCAAGGTCACCTCACTTGAGGCAGCGGGAACCAGAACGACGTCACACGGGAGTTTTCCCGGCATTCATACTTAGTCGTCGCGTTTTCGCGCGCTTGAAATTTTTCACTTTTCATTTAATCGCGAAAAATAGATATCGCCATTTAAAAATGTAAAAGCGTGAAACACGTACTCCAGGAGTAATAATCTTTCCTTTTAGGCAATAAAAATATAATAAGAAACCATCCTATTTATATAAGTATAGGGACCATAGTGTCAGTCACAGAATGAGTCCCAAAAATCCAAACTAACATGGCGGCACTATGACCATACTGAAAATTCGGAAACTATGCCTCCAGATATTTACCATCACCTTGTCTAATAAACTGTTGCTAAGGTAAACAAATCCATTGATGGCAGGAAAACAAGATGGCTGCCAACATCGTATGTTCCATATCTCGGCCAATTTTGTCCTTGCAGCGTGGAATAACTGGTTTCGACCGGGACAGGAAATACCTACACGCATTATTAAATCATCGTGAACATATTTAATCCCTATTTTTGTCCGTATGGAGAAATATTCTCTTCCTCCGCACCAACTTCCTCCTTTTCAATCAAATTGATAAGAGGAAAAATGGCGCGCTTGCGACTCCAGGCCGTGAGAATTGCGAGAGTTATATGCGCTCCCTGATCTCCTCGCCTTCAATTACTTCCAGTGGAACAGACGACGCGATAAAAAAAAGTCATAAAAGAAAAGTTCGCCTTTCCTTCACAGAGAATGCAATTTATGGACGCAATCGCACCAATAGAGGTCAAAATGGTCAAAATATGACTCAATCACGATCTCTTGAGGGCACGTAGAGAGAAAATTTGCATTTTTTTAGTGAATATTTTTGTTTTTCACGCGTGGAATTCATGTATTTACGATTGTTAACAACAAAATAGTTCACGCAGTAAGAAGAAAATTGACTTAACCGTTGCGAGATTCCGTCAACTGAGTCTGAGTTAATTTTATTCCTATTATATTCGTATAACATAATGAATATTCTTTTTAATATGTCGTTTCCTTCGGCGTTCCGTTTCTTTGTTTATTTATCATTTAAAATCCCAGATTGATGTGATTTTCCGGTCGTGTCCAGCCTTGACTCGTGTTCCTTATTCAGGTCATATTGTGCAATGCCAGTTTTGGAAACCCCGTTGCTAAGGCTGATATGTGCTATTTAAGAAATCAAAATATGAATAGAAATAAGAGTTGAATTTACGATTTTGGTTTTTTTAACACTCTATTTTTTTAACATACAGACAATTAATCGCAATTATAATAATTTCGTGTATCATGGATTACTAAACGCAGTAATGCCTGAGGTTGCAGACGCCATAAATGTCCAACTCAAAATCGCAAAATATTATAATTGGCGATGAGGTTTCTCAATCAGGAGAAATGCATTTTTGGCAGGTACTTCATGGAATTTTCATCATTCAAACTTGAACAATCGGAGTAATTTTCGAGTTTGTATTGACAGAATAAATTATTTTTTTGTAATAAAAACGTGTTAATTTTAGGCTCTAATCAACATTACACGTGTCTTTGAACGGAATAGCTCTAAAGGCTGTTTCACACGGGGCACGAAATTGCGCAGGTTAGAGCTGCATTAATTTATAAAATGGCGTGTAATTGCGCGAATGTATGAACGAAATTGGAACGGGGCTATTTTGCCGTCTCGCATCCACGCATTCTCGCATGTGTTCTATAGCAATTCACCGCTTTAAAATGATGCAATTTTGATTGCGCCTTCGCACGTGCGTCAGATTGCGCAATTCCCTCTACCGTGTAAAACGGCATTAAGAACAAGAGTATAATAATTATGAATTTGAAAAGCTATGTAATAATAATGAGAATTTAGTACCATTTGTTTTTTAAGTCCCGGCACTCAAGAAAATCTTGCGCTATTGAGATTAACTGTTCCAGTTTTAGAAAAATATCTCTAGAAATTTTTTCATCGAACTAATGTTTGAAGTGATTTAAAGGTGTTTTTGTCCTGGTATATGTAAACTGAAAAATTAAACGAAACGTGAAAAATTTCAAGCGCGCGAAAACGTGACGGCTAAGTAGGAATGATGGGAAAACTCCGTGTGACGTATTTCTGGATCCAGCTGTCGGCGTGTGAGGTGACCTTGGGGCGAGACTTGAGCGCTGATACAACGCATGCTAGCTTAAATAAGGATTATTATTCCCCTATTAAACAAAGGAAACTTTCCAAACTTAGGTATCTTTAATGTGTGATTATTAAGACATATTTCCCTGAGCTCTATGCCTCATGCATGCATTGGTAACCTCAGACGATGTAAAACTCCTACCTACTCGTACAGATACTAGGTCCCTGTGACGTCACGTGGAGTGGCATCGCATGGGCGCCAATCTGGCCTTTTTCAAATGAGGTTAAAATTGACCGTTGCCATTCGTCTAAACTTGGATTTCTAAAACGAAATAATTTGTATATTATGAATGCACTAACGGTGGGTAACGAATCGCAATCAATGCATTTCGTTTTCTTTGATGAAGGAAACTAACCTATTTCAGTGAAACGGCCCCATGAAAAAATTGTATAAACCTGTTTCAAAATTTTCTACATTCTTATACATTACCATGGCAATGTATAAGAATGTATAAAATTTTGAAAAAGGTTTGCGCAATTTTTTCATAGTGGGGTACACGAGGCCTAAGAGGGACATTGCTTTACACTTGATAAAGATGTTGTAATATCGACCTCCATGAATACCCAGTCTAGGGTGTTTGGCAGGGAATGATCAATTAAAAGCATGCGAGCAGTTAAACCCATTCCACTTATCCACTCGTTGAATGTAATCTATATTTTATAAAGTAGACTAACGACCACTCACTCATTCATTAATTCATTCATTCACTCACCCATACAAATTTTTTGGGTGAACAAGACGAGATACGACAAAAATTCTTATGAAGACCGCCACTAAAATTGTCTGAAACCCCAGGAAAAATTATGAAAACACTAAATTTACAATTATTTATCCGTCTATTCAATTAAAAATGAGTATGGGGATTAGTTAAAAAAATGGCCACCAAATTCTAATGGCGGCGCGGCAGTCATACAAGCAAACAATCATAGCAACATATTTGTTTATGCAAACAAGAGGAGCTAAATAAGATAAAGGAATTAAAACGAAAGGATGATAAAGATAAGGTAGGTTATTTACTTAGTAATTTTTGAAAAGTCAATCTTTTAATGGCTTCTTTCCGTATGAACAAAAATTTGATCACATCAAAGCGTATTCAAAGGAAAAGAGGAGAAATACAAGGTAAAAGATAGGTTGGTAAAAATGATTTTTTTCATTCTTCGTGATGGCGATAACGTTTTATTTTTTCTTTACGTCCTTTTTCTGTTACTAACCTTTTTAATGTGCAATGTTATCCGTGAGCTGGTGCATCAATGGCAGTGAATAGTAGAATAAGGAGAATAAGTGCGATTATAGAATCGAAAGTGTGGTTGTTATTAATTCCATAGATAACAAGTGCACATAATGTAGTTCTTCCCTTGTTGCCAATACACGATTGCAGTAGAAAGAAGTCTAAACAACCTTTCTTTAAAAGATAGGTAGGTAAAAATTATTTTAAGCGTTTTATTTTTCTTTACGTTCTCTTTCTGTTACAATTTTTTATGTGCAATTTTATCCGTGATCTAGTGCATCATAGGAAGTGAATAATAGAAAATGGAGGATTAGTTCAATACTAGGTATTTCTTATTAAATTATTCGTCTTACAAAAAGCACGTTTCATTGAGTGACTAAGTTATTTAGATTAAATATATTCTAAATCATGACATTTATGATGCCATGTTCATTAAAAGTTGTCATCTGCTACTCACCAGATGATTTAATTTCGCATTATATTGGATATTGAAGCTGTAAGGAGATGTTTGTGTATACCGACTCATTAAAAAATTTATAGAGGTTTTCCTGGAGTGGTCTCATTCGCGATCATGACAAATAATCTTTCAATATAATAGTCATTTCTAAATTCGTCATACTAGGCCCAATTCACACTTATCAATTAAAATGTAGTTTACTGTAGTTCATAGTATTTCGTAAATTCGTTATGTTATGATATTAAATGGGTATAAATTGAGTGTTACAGGGGAACATGCTCTCGACGTTATTTTGTATTTGAATTGAATAAGTTAGAAACTCTGTCAGACTCATAAAAATCCATTTTATTTTCTTAGTCCCTCAGAAAAATGTTCCTCTTCGTTAATATTTTACTTTCACTTTGTAACCCACGTACTATACGCTCGTTTTACTTGAAAGTAGAAATATTACTTATATCTAATCTAGCCAATTGAAAAGTAAAAGATCCGTAAGTAGCAAGCCGCATACAAAAAGTATAAGACCTTCCATGGCGGCCAAAACAAGGCCGAAGGCCTATAACGGGGGTCGTTTGTTAAACTCGATTGTTTCTGGGCTTACTTTGTGAAAATCTATTGAACATAATAAATAGTTATGGTACTTTTTCACTCAATTTATTTAAGACGACCGCATCCGTCGCAGAGGCGACATCTTCAGTTAACGAAATCGTTATTTTTATAGTTATTTTTTTATTCTGTTCCGGAAATTCCTAACGATAGATTATCTGATGATTTACCTTGAGAAAAAGGGAAGAAGGATGGACTGCTTGGAGGAGTTGGAGATTAAGAAACACATGGAATTTTAGCAAATGAAAATATTTTTGTCAACTATTCCCCCCGTGTTGGAAATTCCCCTGAAGTTGAGTAACGCTCCGACCCCATCGCAACCTTCCCCTACCAACGCGTAATAGCAACAAATAAACAACTATAAAAATAACGTTTTCTGTACCTGAATATGTCGCCTCTGCGACGAAACCGGTTGTCTTGAATAAATTGGGTGAAAAAAATACCATAACTATTTATTGTGTACAATGGATATTGAATGGATGTAGATTCTGACGGATATCCAAAGGACCCCCAAACAA